>NC_132849.1:610552-630552 GCF_048164855.1 Canis lupus baileyi | reverse complement strand
GCCGCGGCGCTGGCCCGGCCCGCCGCGGGCGCTCACGAGCCCCGCCAAGTCCTCCGAGTCACACCGCCCCACGCCACCCACCCCCCGCCGGCGCGGCGAGGGGGGGAGGAGAGGAGAGGGGAAAGGAAGACGAGGCGCCCGCGCCCCCGCCAGGGGCACGGGTGCGCCTCCCTTGCCGACTTCTTCCACCACCCGCTCCTCGGACACGCCGACGACGACGGCGGCGGCAGCCCGAGGGGAGTCGCCGGGGAAGGAAACGACGCCACCGCTCGGCCTCAGGCACCTGAGGCGACCTGGAGCGCTCCAGGGGCACCACGGAGGGCCGGGCGCAACGCGCTCAAGCGCGCCCAGGCCGGGCGGTGAGCAGCGCGGCGTCGGGCCGGCCCTCCCCCGCGGAGGAGGGGAGGGCCGCTCGCCACGGACCCAGGGCCTTCGGGAAAGGCCGGCGAGAGTGTCCGCCGCGTCCGAGGACCCCGGTCCCGCCAGCGCCGCGAGGCAAGAAGGCGGGAGGCCGGGGTCGGGCCGGAGTCCGCACCACCCCCAACCCCGGCGCGCGCCCCCCGCGCACCCGCCACGACGGCCGGGCGCGGAGGAGCCGGGGAGGGAGGGGCCCGCGGGCAGAACGAGAAGAGCGGTCGCATCCGCCGTGGACGCCCGTCCCTCGTCTGACGCGGCTTAGGCCCGGCCCAGGAGAGCACGAGATCACCACATCGATCGATCGGCAGCAAGCTGCGGCCCCGAGGGGGCTTCCCGAAGAGCAAAAGCCCAGCGAGGACGGCGACCGGGGGGACCTGCTTCCGCCTCACCGGCAAGCCCCTCGACCCCCGGGGGGGGGGGGGCAGGAGCGACCGGACAACCCCAGACACAGCGGGGGACGCCTGACACGCGGCACGGAGCCTTGCGAGACAGGGGTTGTCACGGCCAACGGCCGGGTGCCCACGGCATGGAGCGCACGGGGGTAAAAGACCCACCGCCACCTGCCCACACCGCCCTCCCTCGGGTGCCGGAGACCGGAGGGCGACACCGCGACCCGGGCCACCTGGAGTCCAGCACGAGAGCCGGCGCGCAGGCCCAGGCGGACGGCTCAGGCTCCAGCGAGCGAGGACAGGGACCGGCTCGGCCGCGCGGTCAAGCCCGGAACCCCACCCGCGCCCAGAGGCCCACATCTCTAAGGCGAGCGACGGACGGACCGGCTGTCTTTTACGTCTGCCTGTCGTCTGTCTGCCTGTCGCCGAAACACAACGTGTCAGCACCTACCTGGCAACAAAAAATGTTCATTTCGGGCAAGAAAATAACCGCGCCTGCCGGCGGGGACCAGCCACAGGTCACCGCGACCTCCCGGGACCGTGACACGGCCAACTGTACCCAAAACCTGCCCCACGGCGCCCCCCCACCCCCACCCCACGGAGCCCCCAGGGCTATCTGGTCGACCCAGGGAAACCGGGGGGGGGGGGGGGGGTGGGTGAGGAGGGGCGATACGCGGTCGGTGGAGACGCCACGCCGCCACGCCGCCACGCCGCCACGCCGCCACGCCAGTGATCTCCGGGAGGAGACTTTGAAAAATCATCAAAGTTCTCCGGAGGCAGGCACCGTGCGGAGGCCGTCCCCCGCGGCCCTCAGGACCGCCCCGTGCCTACCGCCGTCCCCAACCCCGGCTCGGGCCAGGGGAGGTGGAGGGCCACGCGCGGCAGAGGCAGCCTCACCGGGAATCGCCACCGGGGCCGGACGCCCGAACGGACGGCCCGCCCACCCCCGCGTGGCACCCGGTCCGACCGCCCGGGACCCACCTCCGCAGCGGGCCTCGGAACAAGGGGAGAAAATCGCGTCCGACGCCCGGGACCCCCACACGTGCCCGCAGCCGGGTCTGTCGCGCCACCCACGGGCTTCCCCTCCAGGCTCAGACCGGTCCCCGTCGCCAGGGCGTGACCACGGGAGACAACCGAGTGACACGGAAGGCAGGCCCGAAGATCGCCCGGAGCCACAGGACGGACGGCGGGACACACCCTGTCCCCCGCCCCCGAGGCGGCCCAGGTCGGTCCGCGCGGGCGGAGGAGGAGCCACCGGCGGGTGCTGGTCGACCCACCCAGGCGGCCCGCACGGCCTCCTCCGGGAGCGAGGCGGAGGCGACAGCGGCGACAGCGGCGACGGCGACACTCCCTCGCAGCTCCGGAGGTCCAATCTCCGGCGAGCGCATCGCGCGCCGAGGCCCCGGCGACAGCCGGACGCTCGCGCCGGAGCCGCCCTCCTCCTGGAACTCGGCCCCGGGAAACCGACACCAAAGCTGTTCCTTGCCTGTCGCCGCCGAGCCTCCGGAGGGGACACGCTCTATAAAAGCGGCCGCCAGGTGGCACCCGACAACCGGCGCGAACGACAGCGGGACAGATCCGGGCGGCGAGGCCGTCAGGGCGCCTCGGATCTCGCCTCTCGGCCCGGGGACGGCGGAGGGCCCCGAGAGCACACGGCCGCGCACCGCGCGAACCCCCGTCCTCCCGGGGCGGGGGAGCCTTGGAAAACCCGTCCGTCCGTCCGTCCGTCCGTCCGGGCCCGCTGCCGCCCGGAAAGGGGGTCGCGCTCGCCGCGCGGGGCTCCCGGGACGACTCAGGCACGTTTCCGAGGTCAGGGAGGGAACGTAGAGCCGAAACCAGGCGAGGACTCTTAGGACGGCAACGGATGCACCGTTTTTTCTCGTGTCCTTCCTTCCTTTTTTTTTTTTTTTTTTTCTTTTTCTTTAGGATTTTATTTATATATTTATAAGACGAAGGAGGGAGGGAGGGAGGGAGGTCACGAAGGAGGTCTGAACCAAAGGCGCTGGAGAGGACGGTGTGCCCCCCCCCTCCCCCGCACCACCTTCACCTCCACCCTCTCAGCGTCTGGGACCTGACCCCCCCCCCCCCCAAATACTTGTCTATTGGGTTGAATGAGAAGAGGTCGTGGAAGAGGAACTCAATTCTGGGGGGGAGGGGAGGCTCAAAGAACATAAGGATTTTCTCTTTCTTTCTTTCTTTCTTTCTTTCTTTCTTATAACACAATCTGTTTCTCCAGAATTCTCCTGCTCACGCTCAACTTCCTGTCCTTGAAGAGAAGAATGTCATTCACTCCCCTCCTGGCGCTCTCCTCCAAGGCACCTTCCAGGGGCAGGAGAAAGGGTGTGCTTCTCTTCTCAGAGGAAAAGGAGGGGAGTCAGCGGGACCTTCTTTCACCTGGGGGGGTGGGGGGAGCGGCGGTGTGCGTGTGTTTCTTTGCTGCTGCTGCTGCTACTCTATCAAAGTGTCTCCAGGTAGGGAGGCCGGGGTGGCTCAGCGGTTGAGCGCCTGCCTTTGGCCCAGGGCGTGATCCCGGGGTCCTGGGATCGAGTCCAACAGCGGGCTCCCTGCATGGATGGAGTCTCCTTCTCCTTCTGCCTGTGTCTCTGCCTCTGTGTGCATCCGTGCGTGCGTGCGTCCGTCCGCGTGCGTGCGTCCGTCCGTGTGCGTGCGTGCGTGCGTGCGTCCGTCCGTGTGCGTGCGTGCGTGCGTGCGCGCGCGCGTGCGTCTCAGGACTACCTACATAAAATCTTCAATCAATCAACGTGTCTATGGTTCAAAACAGTACTCTGGTTTCCTTCGTACCCAAGTCCTATGTCAGATTGGACTTTTGACAGGAGAAGGGAGGGCGGGCCACATTTTCTTCTGCCCTGGCGGAGGAGAAAGGGAAGATGGGCGGGCACAGACCTGGGCATAGTCTTCTCTGTCGTGGGGGTGAGCGGAGGAGTCGGATTCGGCTCTCACGGGACGGGGTCTAATTTCTCCGTGGACGGACAATTGGGCAGAACGTCAGGCGAACGGAGGACGAGTCATGGTCAGAAGACCATGGACAAGACCGGCTATAGATGCTGGAGTTTCCGGAGCAATGATTTCATCAGAGGCACGCGAAGGCCAAAGACTTCCAGGGAGCGTGTTTATAGACGCCTCGGCCTGTAGGTCCTTCCTTTCGAATGGACGGTGCTCCCATCCGGTCGGTCGGTCGGTCCGGTCGGTCACCTTAGCATATCTTCTCCAGCTCCCGTGAGCCGTGTGGTCATGCAATTCTACTTTGGGCCTAACGGGGGATGGATGGGACCGACCGTGCCACAGAAAGGGAGACCGCATCGAGTCCTTGAGCCTAAGGCACGTCTAAGACAGTGACTCTCTAAAGTACGTGGAGGGGATCCCTGGGTGGCGCAGCGGTCGGTTTGGCGCCTGCCTTTGGCCCGGGGCGCGATCCTGGAGACCCGGGATCGAATCCCACGTCGGGCTCCCTCCCTGTGCATGGAGCCTGCTTCTCCCTCTGCCTCTGTCTCTGCCTCTCTCTCTGTCTCTCTCTCTCTCTCTGTCTCTCTCTCTCTCTCTCTCTCTCTATGATTATCATAAATAAATAAAAATATTTAAAAAAATAAAAATAAAATAAAGTACATGGAGGCAGAAGGAGGCCAGCTGGAGTTTTGTTGTGTGGGTTGCGTATCTGTGGCAATGGGGTGGGTGTGGGTGGCTGTTGTTTGTTTTCTGGACGAGGTGAAAGAACCCTTTGAGTGCAAGTATTTGCAGAAGGGGGCCGGCGGGATGGGAAGGTGTGGGTCAGTCCATTCACCGAGAAAACCGGAGACTCGGCCTTTTTAAGAACTCGGCAACGGGAGGAGTATAGCTTGGCTCATCGCAGCAACTGGCAACTCAGCAGAAACAACAGAACATTCCCAGAATGAATGGAGTTTGCAGGAGCCAACGTGAGCATGCCCCACCACCCTCCGCGGGTGCGTCCGTGTAAACACACACACACACACACACACACACACACACACCCCCGGCCTTCCATTTCCAAATCCACCAGAGGACTCAGGGTTGGTTGGGGGTGGGGATGGAGGGTGGCGGGTGGCAGAAGGGAGGTTCAGGGCCATCCATTCCAATGGCCCTCATTCAATCATTTCATTCAAATGCACATGGCTGTCTGTTAAAGTCCGAGCCTGGGACTTCTCTCCATTGAATGGCTTTCTGCACCTCCCCCAAACCCTCAGGCTGCGGCTCCCAAGCTGTGGGGGAGGGGAGAGAAGAAAAGAGAAGAGAAGAGGAGAGGAGAGGAGGGGAGGGGAGGGGGAAAGAGAAGGGCAAAGAGGATGTCTGAAGAACTCACATTGTTTGGGGTCCAAAAGCGACCCCTCCTGGTTTCCTGACCCAGGAAACCCCAATAAACCCTTTGGGAATCAATCCTGAATGTGGAGGATGCCATCTCACTCTTAATGCCTTCCAGGGGTGGGGGTGCGTCTGGGAGGGCGTGGCATGGCGGGGACTGGTGAATCTGATGGGGAGTTAAACACATGACCACCGTGGTGTCTTAGGGTCCAGAGGCCAAACACAGGCATGGAGTGATATGGGCGAAGGACTAAGGGAGGCCTGGCCAGGGACAGTTCTGACTCATCCACCCTGGGTGAGGGCCCAACAAGGACACTCTTTCCTCTAAAGCGACGGGCCAACAGTCTCCTGGTTCCCCATCGACCTGTCCTCCCTCTCGCACCCACTTCCCAAGGGAAATCCGCAGTCTCATTCGAAGTAGTCCCCGGCTGTGTCACAAGCCACCTTCTGTCTACTAAAAGGAGTAAGGAAGATGGACAAACATGAACCAGCCCGACAGATGGCACCTCCGCACGGAGGGGTTGGGGGGTGGGGCCCTCCCCGGACAAAACGTGACTCTGAGCTTGAAAACATGAAAGGGCAGAAGCTCCCGGGGGGGGGGGGGGGGGGGGGGGGGGGGGGGCCGGCCCGGCCCCGGGCCCCAGGCCCCGGCAGGCCCGCTCCGTCAGAAGAGCACTCAACTTTTGATTGCAGTCAGGGTTGTGAGTTTGAGCCCCACGTTGGGTCTAGAGATGATGAAAAATGAAGGAACAAACTCTCAATAACTTAAGTATGTATGGAGCGCCTGGGTGGCTCAGCGGTGGAGCGTCCAGGGATCCCCGGGTGGCTCAGCGGTTTAGCGTCTGCCTTCAGCCCAGGGCCTGATCCTGGAGACCCAGGATCGAGTCCCACGTCAGGCTCCCTGCATAGAGTCTGCTTCTCCCTCTGCCTGTGTCTCTGTCTCTGTGTCTCTCGTGAATAAATAAATAAAATATTAAAAAAAAGAAAGAAAGAAACGACTACAACATTCCATTTTAGGTGACGTCTATTTTTCTTTTTACCACAACTGGGGGGAAGAAAAGCAAAACAAACAAAAACAAACAACAACAACAACAAGACCCCACCCCCACCCCCCCACCCTGTCCTTGGCTCAGAGTAAGGGAATTCCTGGGTCAGGTTGAAAGAGGGGGAGGGGGTGATATCCTGTCGTCCGCAGTGTGGAAAACCAGGGTTCAGCAACCTGGAATTGTTTCTGCCTCGCCAGGTAGACAGACGTGGTCACTGTCGTCAGCCCTGCAAAAGCAAGGCAAGAGGGGATCCCTGGGTGGCGCAGCCGTTTGGCGCCTGCCTTTGGCCCAGGGCGCGATCCTGGAGACCCGGGATCGAATCCCATATCAGGCTCCCGGTGCATGGAGCCTGCTTCTCCCTCTGCCTGTGTCTCTGCCTCTCTCTCTCTGTGTGACTATCATAAGTAAATAAATAAAAAAAAGAAAAAAAAAAAAGAAAAAAAAAAAAAAAGCAAGGCAAGAGGGAAGAACCTCCGCATTTCCAAGCACCTCGTAGGGGCAACCTGGGAGGCTCGCTGGGGTTAAGCAGCTGACTCTCGGTTTCATCCGCCAGGAGGTGGCACTCTTGACTCGCCCAGTGAGGCCGCGGCGACCTCTGGAAGGAAGGTATCAGGCTCACGGTTTCCGAGGGGCTCGGGTGGCTCCCGAGAAGTGGATCTGAGTGTCTCCAGGCTGTCTGATCCTATCTGAGTCTTAGGATGCGATTCCAGGGGCCCCTGGCCCGCTCGGTCAGTAGAGAGCACGACTCTTGGCCTCCAGGCCGTGAGTGCGAGCCCTACGTTGGGAGTAGAGATCACTCTGAAAAATAAACCGGGGCGGGGGGGGGGGGGGGGAGGGGGGGGCGGAGGAAGAGAAGAGAAAAGAAAAACAGATGCCATTGCACTCAAGGAAGGCAGGTCTTGGTGATACAAGGGATTCTTCCAACAGTGGCCGGTCACAATGAGAACATATTCCCACGGAACAGACCTCACGCAGATGATTGGCAATTGCCATAAAAGAAAGATAACTCATTAGAAAAAGAGAGAGAAAGAGAGAAAAAGAAAAAAAGAAAAGAAAAGAAAAGAAAAAAGATAACTCACTGAGAGTTTCTGAACACTGACGGGTCACAGGTAGGGAGAAAAGATAAGGATTTTAAAGATTTTTTTTTCTTTAGATTTTATGTATTTATTCATGAGAGACACAAACGCACACAGAGAGAGAGAGAGAGAGAGAGAGAGAGAGAGAGAGAGGCAGAGACACAGGCAGAGGGAGAAGCAGGCTCCATGCAGGGTCTCCAGGATCACGGCCTGGGCTGAAGGCAGCGCTAAACCGCTGAGTCACCAGGGCTGCCCAAGGATAAGGATTTTAATTTGTTTACAAACTCACTCGTTCCTCCAATTTCTCTAAGGTATAGATATCTCTACAGACAAAGTTTCCTTCAAACTGGAAGAGCAAACATGAGGGGATCAGCAGTGATTTGAACAAGAGTCCTTAAAAAAGGGTCATCAGGACGCCTGGGTGGTTCAGCGGTGGGAGCAGCTGTCTTTGGCTCAGGGTGTGATCCTGGAGTCCCTCATCGGTCTCTCCCTGCAGAGCCTGCTTCTCCCTCTGCCTGTGTCTCTGCCTCTCTCTCATTGTGTCTCTCGTGAATAACTAAATAAAGTCTTTAAAAAACAAAAACAAAGAAACCGGTCATCATTGTCTTTCGCTCTTTTCAGTTCCATGTTGTTCCTTTTAGTTCTGTTTGTTTAAGATTTTATTTATGTATGAGAGAGAGAGAGAGAGAGAGAGAGAGAGAGAGAGAGAGAAGCAGGCCCCATGGAGGGAGCCCGATGCGGGACTCGAACCCGGGACTCCGGGGTCACGCCTTAAGCCCAAGGCAGAGGCTCCACCGCTGAGGCACCCAGAAGTCCCTGGTTTTGTTCTGGGTAAATGCAGCTATTTCACTAGTTCTGGCAATTCATACTGTTGTTCGATGATCTCAGGGTGACCAGAAACTGAGATGTGTCAAAAGTCCTTTGCGTGGTTCTTCTGGAATCTGGGATAAATAAAAAATAAATAAATAAATAAATAAATAAATAAATAAATAAATAAGTGTGCGTGTGTGTGTGTGTGTGTGTGTGTGTGTGTGTGTTTTGTTTGTTTTTGCAAGAGCATCAGAACATGGCATGTACATGACATGGCGGTCACCGGTGGACGTGGTTAAAGACCCGAGGAGAGTTGGCTAGAGTGCAGTCGAGAAGAAAAACGGATTATGATTTGTCACACACGGCATTTTAACAATGTACCGGGGCACGTTACCACTTAACGAATTTACGTCGCTTTTGGAACACCCACAGCATTCACGCAACCAATATAATCTAAGAGGGCTTATGATTCTTTGTCTGACGCTGCTTCTCACGTGCCTTCACATAGCAGGTAAACGACCTATGTTAGTCAAGAGACTCAACCTAGGGCTAGACTTTTCTGGGATCCGCTGAAAATCCATGAGCGGATGAAGGAACCAGCAAACAGCCGGGCAGCCAACCGACCAGCCAGATACACAAACCATCCATCCATCCAACCAACCAACCAACCAACCAACCAACATCTCAGAAGCTTTCAAGGCCCGGGCCTATAAAGGATCACGGGTCATTACAAAACTGAAAACAATGTCAGTATCTGTTTCGCCAGGGTGGCCCTAGGAGATTCCACAGGAGCTTATAGAGTTGTCTCCAAAATGTAGCTCCTTTAATATTGAGAAGTTTTCACTCTCTCACGGAGGTAATTCGCGGATAAAAAGGAATATAAAAACCTGGCTGGTCCGGAGAGAGAAAATAATAATAATATATTTTTCTCTTCTCTGTTCACAATCCCTTGCCATGATGAGACTACCAACGCAAGGAAATCTCTTCATTTTAACAGAGACAAGAGCCGAGTCTTAATGCTATACCAGTGTACTAGTAAAGCTCACTTCTCCCAATCTCAGTCTGTCCTGACCATGCCTACAATTCCTTTTCAAAAAAATCTGCTTCCGGGACGCCTGGGTGTTTCAGTGGTTAAGCCTCTGCCTTTGGCTCAGGACGTGATCCCGGACTCCCGGGATCGGGTCCCATAGCGGGCTCCTTGCACGGAGCCTTCTTTTCCCTCTCTCTGCCTCTCTCTGTCCCTCCCTCCCTCCCTCCCTCCCTCCACTCCCTTCCTTCTGAATAAGTAAATAAAATCTTAAAAAAGAAAAAAATAGCCAGGCTCATTTCAGGACAGAATTATTTTCTTTTCCCTCACCAAAACATGTATTCTCACGCCTTGTACGTTTCCTACACATCTCCTACTTGTCACACACGGAATTGTTTTCCTTCTCGTTCTCCAGTAGTCTCCATTCCATTGGCAGGCTTTTGCAAAATTGTAATATATTAACTTCCTTTCAGAGAGAGAGCACTGTGTGAAGGGGGGAAGGGGGAGGAGGAGGAGGAGGGAGAGGGAGAGAGTGGGAGACCGAGCATCTTTCCTTTTTTACACTATTTTGTTTCTTTATTCCTGTGTGTGAGAGAGAGACAGAGACAGAGACATGGGCAGAAGCAGGTCCCCCCCCCCCCCCCCCCCCCCCCGCAAGGAGACGGATGCAGGAAAGGATCCCAGACCCGCATGATCGGGAACGAACGAACAGAACTTCATCCCAGATCGTGGGAACTTGTGAAATATTGGCACTCGTCCTTATCGCTCCGAGCTGTCCTGTTCCGATGATGTTTACCCGCGCCAGCCTTTGAACTCCTAACCTACAGTTCCTTTTTTTTTTTTTTTTTTTAATTTTTATTTATTTATGATAGTCACACAGAGAGAGAGAGAGAGAGAGAGAGGCAGAGACATAGGCAGAAGGAGAAGCAGGCTCCATGCACCGGGAGCCCGACGTGGGATTCGATCCCGGGTCTCCAGGATCGCGCCCTGGGCCAAAGGCAGGCGCCAAACCGCTGCGCCACCCAGGGATCCCATAAGCTACAGTTCCTTTACAAAGGGATGTTAGCAATATAGCATCCGGAGGTAGAGGAAACCTCTCCCTCGTAGAACCCACAGGGACACGTAGACACAGACGAGACGCCAACAAAGTATATAGCCTTGGTCTCACTCCTATCTATCTGTGGAGAGGTCACGAAAGACCCGATGTTCCGATCTCCCCGCTGGCTGGGTGACAACAACTCCAGTGGCCAGCGAGCGTGACCGCGTCCGGACCCCGTCCATGTCCATCCTTTGGTTTCCATTTCGAAAGAGAAGAGGCCGGTTTCCTGCAAAGATACCCAAAGCCGCAGCAACAACCCAACCCGAAGAAGACCAGAGCGTCTGTCTCCCGGAGCGAGCCGAGCACTGGTTCCTCACTCACCAACAGTCGGGACATGACTGATGGAACCAGAGGGATTCCTAGGTTAGGTTCCGGTCCCTGGGCTGGCCTCATTGCCAGCTTTCTCTAATCGTGGAGAGCATAGCATTGAGGCATGAGCAAAGCACCCCATTCACCCGGTTCGGGCCATGTGAGCCTCAGGTTCCCCTTCCACGTGTCCCAGGTCAGCGAGCACTTGCAAGTAAGTATAGGCCCCCTAAGCAGTCCAGTGGTAGCCTGCCGGAGTTTCCTGTGGCTGGCGGGGGGGGTGGGGGTGTCCTGTGCTCAACCTTCGCTGCAGGGTTCTCTAGGGTCTGGTTCGGTTCGCCCCGCTTTTCTGCGTGCGCGTGCACGTGCGTGTGCATGCTCCATAAGGAGCTGGGGCGTCCTCGGGAGGAGGGACGCCGTAGAGAGTGGACAGTTTATTCTCTGATCTTGGTACGGGCAAGGCTGTAGGGCTTGAACTCTATGGGAACCAGGAAGGTTTTCTTCCGTTTTCTCATCGTCAGTTTTGGCAGGTTGCCTTTTAGCGATCGATCAATCCGATCGAAACAAAACAAAACAAAACAAAACAACTTTTTTTCCCTTTTTGTAAAGATTCTGTTTATTTTCTCCTGAGACACAGTGAGTGGGAGAGTCGGACCGACACACAGGCAGAGGGAGAAGCAGGCTCCATGCTGGGAGCCCGACGTGGGACTCTGATGCCGGGCCTCCAGGATCAGGCCCCGGGCTGAAGGCGGCGCTCAACCGCCGAGCCACCCGGGCTGCCCACCTTTTTCTTTTCTTTTCTTTTCTTTTCTTTTCTTTTCTTTTCTTTTCTTTTCTTATTGTTTTATTTTCAAAAGATTTTAGGTGTATGCGATGTTTACACCCAGGTTAGGGCTCGTCCTCACAACCGAGAAATATAGAGTCCCACACTCCACCCACAGTGCCAGCCAGCAGCCACGCAGCCCTTCATCGATTTCATTTGTTCATTTATTTGCTTGCTTGCTTGCTTGCTTGCTTCCTGGCTTGCTTATGTATACATTCATTCAGCCGGTCGGTCGGTCAGTCGATCAGTCCAGTCAGTCAGTCCTTTTAATTAATCATTCATTCTTTCCTGTTTTAGAGATGTTCTTTATTTATCCATGAGAGACACACAGAGACAGGTATTGACAGATGCAGAGAGAAGCAGGCTCCCCGCGGGGAGCCCCAAGTGGGAGTCGGGGCCCCAGGACCCCAGGATGATGACTGACCTCAAGGCAGATGCTGAACACGGAGCTACCCAGGCATCCCCGTTGCTTGACTTTTTAGGGGAGGCAGACAGGCAACGTGCACTCAGTGGCACGGAAATAGAGCCCAACTAGTGCTGAGTTTTCTGGGAGCCGTTTGGGCCTGGGTCAGTGTGAAAGCCAATGGAGCAGGGCCCAGAAACGTTCAAGGCTGAGAATTTCCTTCCTCCATAATCATTTCACAGATGCTTAACTGAAAGTGGTATCTATGGTATGGCAAACGTCTTTCTCTGTTTGGGTTCTAGCAAGACCCAGAGAGTCGAAGCCCCTAAGCTCACGGACTGAAAGTTGCAAGTTGGATGCAGAGATAGTTAGGCAGGCAGGCAGAGCCGGAAAGGCAGGCGCCACACCGGTGGGTCCAGGTGTGAGGAGTGTGGGATCCCAGGGCAGCTGGGACGGACACAGCCTGGTCCGGATCCACCCAGGTCAGTAGCGTTTCCTGACACAGGACAGGCACCAAAGAGGGGCCTTGGGGTGGCTTTCCTCCTCCGCCTCCTTGGGATGGGGACATCTGCCCCACTCGGGGCATGCCCCCCACCCGCCTGTGCGGTGTGTGGAGAGAGACCCTTTGTCTCGCCGTCACCGCTACAGCAACCGAGGACAGTCCTCAAACAGGAGCACGGTCACATGAGCATCGGTCCCATCTGAACCTATTCCCTCGTTGGGGATCCTAGGGTGCTAGGGTGTGTCTAGGGATACACCTGGAGGACGAGGTCCTGTGTGTGGGAACCCGACGAACGCACAAGAGGGTGGGTGGCGGTGGGAAGGAAGAGGTGCGGACGAGGTGTGCCCGGGTGGCATACCCGAGTTTGAGCGTCTGCCTTCGACTGGGCTCCGGGCGGGCGTCATCACGGCCCGGGCGGGCGTCATCACGGCTTTTTGGGGATCCAGCACCGCACCGGGCTCCCCCCCCCCCCCCCCCCCCCCCGCGTGGAGCCTGCTTCTCCCTCTGCCTGCGTCCCGGCCTCTCTCTGTGTGTCTCCCGTGAATAAATACAGTTTATTTATTCATTTATTTTTTATTTTTTTTTTATAGGGATATTTTAAGACCTTCTTTCAGTTGCCTTTTTATTTTTTTTAATTTTTATTTATTTATGATAGTCACAGAGAGAGAGAGAGGCAGAGACATAGGCAGAGAGAGAAGCAGGCTCCATGCACCGGGAGCCCGATGTGGGATTCGATCCCGGGTCTCCAGGATCGCACCCTGGGCCAAAGGCAGGCGCTAAACCACTGCGCCACCCAGGGATCCCCTTATTCATTTATTTTTTAAATATTTAATTTATTTATTAGAGAGAGAGAGAGAGAGAGAGAGAGAGATCGGGTGCCCGATCAATACAGTGTAAGAAATTAAACTTAAGAGTAAAAAAATGGAGGGCAGCCCCGGTGGCGCAGCGGTTTGGCGCCACCTGCAGCCTGGGGTGTGATCCTGGAGACCCGGGATCCAGTCCCACATCGGGCTCCCTGCATGGAGCCTGCTTCTCCCTCTGTGTCTCTGCCTCTCTCTCTCTCTCTCTCTCTCTCTCTCTCTCTCTCTCTCTCAATAAAAAAATCCTTTAAAATAATAAACAAACAAACAATGAATGAATGAATGAATGCACGAACGAACAAATAAATAAATAAAATTTAAAGAGTTTCAAAAAAGAGAGTAAAAAAATGGAATGGAAAGATAACTTGGCGAGGAGGATGTGTGAACGTATGTAATGCCGCTGAGCGACTCTAGGCTTAGAAAGGGTTACAAGGTTCCATCGTAGGTGACGCCTGTCTTTTGGACCACAACCGAAACACAAAACAAGACCTCCTGTCCCTGGCTCAGAGTAAGGGAGTTCCTGGGTCAGGCTGGAGGGGGTTCCTGTGGTCCGCAGAGTGCAGAACCCCGGTTCAGCCATCTGGACTCTTTTCTTCCTGTCCGCGGGGACAGGCGTGGTCGCAGACGGCACACTCCTGTAAAGGCAAGGCCAGAAGGAAGAACTTCAGCATTTCTTTTGCTCTTCTTTTCTGTTCTTCCGGTTGTTGTGGTTCCGGTGTCGTTGAGCCTCAGCATTTCCAAGCACCTCGTAGGGGCAACCTGGGAGGCTCGCTGGGGTTAAGCAGCTGACTCTCGGTTTCGTCCGCCAGGAGGTGGCACTCTTGACTCGCCCAGTGAGGACGCGGCGACCTCTGGAAGGAAGGTATCAGGCTCACGGTTTCCGAGGGGCTCGGGTGGCTCCCGAGAAGTGGATCTGAGTGTCTCCAGGCTGTCTGATCCTATCTGAGTCTTAGGATGCGATTCCAGGGGCCCCTGGCCCGCTCGGTCAATAGAGATCACTTTGACAAATGGACCCCGGGGGCCGGGGCCGGGGCCGGGGCCGGGGCCGGGTGGGGGGCGGGGGGGGGGGGGGGGAGAAAGGGAGGGGAGGGAGGAGGGGAGGGCGGCGTGGGGACCGGGGGAGGTCGAAAGAAAGAAAAAGAGACGCCATTCTACTCAAGGAAGGCCTTGGTGATACAGCGGATCCTTCCAACGGTGTCTGGTTGCAATGAGCACGGATTCCCACCGACCTTCTGAAGAGGATTTAACAATCGCCAAAAAAAAGGAAGATGACTCACTGAGAGTTTCTGAACTCTGTTCAGGGTTTCGTGGACCTCATTCAGTTCCACGTTGTTCCTTTCTGTTCGGTTTCCATGCAGCTTTTTCATTAGTTCCGGCAACTCCTACTGTATGTAGTTGGACAATCTCAGGGTGACCAGACACCGGGATTCGTCCAGAGTCCTTTCCGCGAATCTTCTGAAAAGTGGACCGCATTGTTGCAAGACCTTCCTCACAACACCTGCACGTGACAGGGAGGTCACCCACGGATGGACGTGCCTAGAGACCCAATGAGAATTCATTATAATGCAGTCGAGAGGAAAATCCGACCAGTTTCTGTCACACACACATACACACACACACACACACACACACACACAACACACATGCACGTACGCAGAGCATTTAAACAGTTCGAATGTGGAGTGACGGCACTCTACCAGGACACGTTACAAGTTTAGGAATTTCATTTCCTGTTCGGAACACCGGCAGCATTCACCCACACAATATAATCTAAGAGGGCTTATGATTCTTTGTCTGACAGTGCTTCTCATGTGCCTTCCCATAGCAGGTAAACGACCTATAGTAGTCAAGAGACTCTATTTAGGGTTTGGCATTCTGGGATCCGCTGAGAATCCACGAACGGATGAAGGGACCAGTAGACAGACAGACAGGCAGCCAACCAGCCAACCAAAAACATCTCAGAAGTTTTTGGGATCCCTGGGTGGCGCAGCGGTTTAGCGCCTGCCTTTGGCCCAAGGCGCGATCCTGGAGACCCGGGATCGAATCCCACGTCGGGCTCCCAGTGCATGGAGCCTGCTTCTCCCTCTGCCTGTGTCTCTGCCTCTCTCTCTCTCTCTGTGTGACTATCATAAATAAATAAAAATTAAAAAAAAAAAAAGAAAAAAAAAAAAGTTTTCAAGGCACATGCCTACAAAGGATCACGGATCATAACAAAACGGAAATCTTCAGTGTCTCTTTCGCCGAGGTGGCCCCTAGGAGATTCTACAGGTGCTTTTAGAGTTGTCCCCAAAATGAAGCTCCTTTACCGTGGAGAAGTTTTCACTCTTACGTAGTAGGGGAAGACCGGATACAAACGAACCCAAAAAATAAAATAAATAAGTAAATACCAAAAAAAGTGAAACAAGAACAACCAAAAAAAAAAAAAAGGGAATCTAAAAACCTTGCTGTTCTGGGCAGGTAAAGGGAGACACACACACACACACACACACACACACCCCAAAAAACAAACAAAAAACCCCCAACCAAACCACACCAAACCAAGGCAACCAACCAAACAAAAAAGCACCTTGTCTTTGTCTTTTCTTCTCTGTTCACACTCTTATCAAGAGTAGACTACCAATGCAAGAGAATCTCGCCATTTTAGCAGAGAGAAGAGCCAAATCTCAGTTGTACACCAGTGTACTAGTAAAACCCACTTCTCCCAATCTCAGTCCGTCCTGACCACGCCTGCAATCCCTTTTCAAAGAGTCTGCGTCTGGGACGCCTTGGGTGGCTCAGCGGTGGAAGGTCTGCCTTTGGCTCAGGGCCTGATCCCAGGGGTCCTGGGATCCAGACCCACATCGGGCTCCCCACGTGGAGCCTACTTCTTCCCCTGCCTGTGTCTCTGCCTCTCTCTCTCTCTCTCTCTCTCTCTCTGTCTGTCTCTGTCTCTCTTTCTCTGTCTCTGCCTCTCTCTGTCTCTGTGTCTGTCTCTCTGTCTCTGTTTCTCTTTATCTCTCTGCCCCTTTTCTCTGTCTCTTTGTCTCTCTCTCCCCTTCTCTCTGTCTCTCTCTCTTTCTCTGTCTCTGCCTCTCTCTGTCTCTGTGTCTGTCTCTCTGCCTCTCTTTTCTCTGTCTCTCTCTCTTTGTCTCTCTCCCCTTCTCTCTGTCTCTGTCTCTCTCTCTGTCTCTGCCTCTCTTTATCTCTCTGCCTCTCTTTTCTCTGTCTCTCTCTCCCCTTCTGTCTCTGTCTCTCTTTATCTCTCTGTCTCTCTCTCTCTCCCTGTCTCTCTCCTTCTCTGTGTCTCTCTCTTTCTCTATCTCTGTCTCTCTTTGTCTCTGTCTTGCTTTCTCTGTCTCTATCTCTCTGTGTCTCTGTCTCTGTGCCTCTGTCTCTCTTTGTCTCTCTCTTTCTCTGTCTTTCTCTCTGTCTCTCTCTGTCTCTGTTACTCTCTCTCCTTCTCTCTGTCTCTCTCTCTGTCTCTGTCTCTCTCCCATGAATACATAAATAAAATCCAAAAAAATAAAAAACAGAAAACAAAAAACAAATCTCAAAAATCTCCTTCATAAATCCCTTCTATAATTTCTTTTTCCATTCCGTCAGTCTTAAGTGTTCTTTCTCTAAATAGCCAGGCTTTGGGACGCCCCTGTGCCTCAGCGTTTGAGCGTCTGGCTTCAGCTCAGGGCGTGATCCCAGACTCCTGGGACCGAGTCCCATATCAGGGTCCTCGCATAGAGCCTGCTTCCCTTGTCTCTGCCTGTCCCTGTGTCTCTCATGAATAAGTAAATAAAATCTTAAAAAAAAAAAAAAAAAAAAAAAAAAAGCCAGAGTCATTTCAGGACAGATTCATTTTCTTTAACCACCACCACCAGCACCCGTATTTTCATGCCTTGTATCTATTCTACATGTCTCCTACTATCTCACACACAGAGGTTGTTTTCCTTATCGTTAACCAGTAGTCTCGATTCCATGTGGCAGATTTTTTAAAATTGTACTTATTTTACACTTTTTGAGAGAGGAGAGAGAGAGAGAGAGAGAGAGAGAGAGAGAGAGAGAGAACTTTGTGAAGGGGGAAGGGAGGGAGGGAGGGAGGGAGGCAGAGACAGAGACATAGGCAGAAGCAGGCTCCCCACAAGGAGCCAGATGTGGAAAGGGTTCCGGACTCGGATACCCCCCCCCCGCCGCCCCAGAATTGGGCCCTGACCCAAAGGCCGATGCTCAACCCCTCAACCACCCAGGCGGCAGACTGTTAACTCCTAGAAACCTCAGTCTCTGGTGAAAAGTCAGTAGGAACCACGGGCACATTGTCTATCGTACCAGAAATCCTTAGATTGTCAAATGTATGAATACATGTAATAGTTTTTAGAAACACGTGTGTGTGTGTGTGTTCGTGTGTGTGTGTGTGTGTTTGTGTATGTATTGTTGGGCTGGCTGAGAGACAGGGGCACCCAAAATGGCGGACATCTCAAACCGGGTCAAAATGGCTGATCTTCCCGTCAAAGCATCCCTGACCACCACATCATCTCCAGTGAGTCGAAGCCTAGATGGGAAACCGAAACTTTCCATCCAGGAACCGCCCCCGCCCCCTCCCCATCGTCTGATACTATCCCCCCCCACCCCCAGCCAATCACCTAAGGACACGGTGTTCCCTTGTCTAATTTGGCTAGGGACCCACCCGGATCCAGAGTCGGAACCAAGAAGGCTTCAAAACCCCCACAGTCCCCAACCCCGCGCGACTTCCCTGACTCTGGCCACCTCTCCGAGTCATGGAACCTCGCCCAGGAGCGCTCCCCATTAAAGCACTCTCCAACCTACTGCCTGGCTCTGCTGGTTTTTTATTTCTCCGCTGTTCATTTTGTAAAAACCTAACATGTAGGGCACAATTTTTTTTTTTTTAAGATTTAAGAGAGAGAGAGAGGGAGAGAGAGGGGGGGGGGGCAAAGACACAGAGGGAGAAGCAGGCTCCAGTGCAGGGAGCCTGACGTGGGACTCGATCCCGGGACTCCAGGAACACGCCCTGGGCTGAAGGCGGCACTAAAACGCTGAGCCACACGGGCTGCCCTGTATGATACAATTGTGAAGGAAGCAAGAAACAGGGGATCCCTGGGTGGCTCAGCGGTCCTGCAGGGTGCCTGCTTCTCCCTCTGCCCGTGTGTGTGTGTGTGTGTGTGTGTGTGTGTGATGAATTGTGAATTAAAATTTAAAAAAAAAAGAGGAAGGAAAAGAGAAACGAACAAACCAACCTGAAACACGTTTACTGACACACCCAGGTATCTGCAGGTTTCCTGAATCAGACAAAAGAGAAACACAAAAACTGAGGTGGGGGGAGGGGGGGGAAGGAAGAAAAGGGCAAGGGGTGGGGGAGGAAAACACAACACCACAAAACAAAAAAACCACCTTGGCTGTCTTACTGACTCACACTTTAGTATTTTACCTTTCTGTTGGAAAGACAGACGCCAGGTATCCGATGAACTGAACCCAATTTATCAATTAAGCTAGTTACACCTTCAAAGTTCCAGGTCACCAAAGATTTGGGAAGCTATTGTAAAAGTTTAACCTATAGACCTTTTTTCATTTTTTTAAAAATTTATTTATTTATGATAGTCGGGGGGGGGGGAGAGAGAGAGAGAGAGAGAGAGAGAGAGAGAGAAAGAGAGAGAGGCAGAGACATAGGCAGAGAGAGAAGCAGGCTCCATGCACCGGGAGCCCGACGTGGGACTCGATCCCGGGTCTCCAGGATCGCGCCCTGGGCCAAGGGCAGGTGCCAAACCGCTGCGCCACGCAGGGATTCCCCCCTTTTTTCATTTTTTTCTTTTTCTTTTTTTTTAACCTGCTTGCTCGTCACAAGGAAAAGTACACGAGACGGACAAAATCGATCATTTGAAGTAGTTTCCGTGGACAAATCCTCAGAGGCACAACTCCACTAATCCGTTGAGTTCACAGCAAAGTTGAGTACGCCCGTCCCTCGGGGCCTGGACCCTCCGCGGCATGGGCATGGCATCCGGGTGGGTCCCGGTGGAGCAAGGGGATAAGTAGTTCTCCTTTTCTTTTCTGTGCCTGTGGGTCTAACAAGACACCACACGTGTCTTGTTTCTTTGTAATGAGGTGGCGGAAGGGTCTATCTCGATCACCACCATTCCAGGCCCACAAACTGTGACGGGAGCACAGCACATCCCACCGCCCACCCCAACGGCGGCGGGGGCGGGGGCGCGTGGGGACAAAACCGGTTATCCGTATGAAGTGTGACGGTGATAGGTAGCTCCCAGGACACGTCTTTTTACAGGAAACCCACAGGGACCGCGGATACGCAGAGATGACTGAGGCTGATGTGAATCCGAAGGCCTACCCCCTGGCAGATGCCCACCTCCCCAAGAAACTCCTGGACGCGTGTTCAGCAGTCCCGTAACTACAAGCAGCTTCGGAAAGGAGCCCACGAAGCCACCAAAACCCTCTGTGGAGAGGCATCTCTGAGTTCATCCTGATGGCTGGCTGCAGACGCCGAGCCCCTGGAGATCATCCCGCACCGTCCGCCGCCCGCCCGCCTGCCTGCCGCGTGAAGAGAAGAACGTGCCCTACGTGTTCGTGCGCTCCAAGCAGGCCCTCGGGCGGGCCTGCGGGGTGTCCGGGCCTGTCCTCGCCTGTCCCGTCACCATCCAAGGAGGCTCGCAGCCAAAGCCGCAGATCCAGTCCATTCAGCAGTCCATCGAAAGGCTCTTCGTGGAAACCGCTGGCCTCTGTCCCACCCCTCACGGAGCCCAGCCCTCCCCCCCTGGGGTTGTGTCTACCGTCTGCGTTCGCATGTAGTTTCTCCAGCTGCCTTCTCTCGTTCTTTTTTTTTTTTTTTTTAATTTTTATTTATTTATGATAGTCACAGAGAGAGAGAGAGGCAGAGACACAGGCAGAGGGAGAAGCAGGCTCCCCGCAGGGA
>NC_132849.1:575552-598052 GCF_048164855.1 Canis lupus baileyi | reverse complement strand
GGCGGCCCGCGGGCGGGGGACGGGGACGCCCGGCGGTCGCGCCGGGGCCGGCAGCGGGCCGAGCACGCGCTCACGCGGGACGGAGGCGGGGCGCCGGGCCGGAGCCCGAACCCCTCCCCGCCACCGGGGAGACGCGCGCGGGGCCGCGGACGGCCAACGGCGAGCGGCCGCCGGGGACCCGACCCACGCCCGGGGCACGCGCGCGCCAGGGCGGGGACGCGGCCGGCGGGGGTGGGGGGCGGCGGGAGACGACGGCGGCCCCTCGTCACCACACAACGCCACCGCCGGGGGGCGGGGGCGAGCGGCGGACGCGGGCGGGAAGGCCGCAGCGGGCCCGGGAAGCGCCGGGCGCCCCGGGGAGCGCGGCACCGGGTCGGCAAGACGGACGACGGACGGGGGCGGACTTTCGGGAAAGGCCGCGGACGGGAGACGCTCCGGCGGCCAGGGGCCAGCCAGGCGCCGGAGAACGGCGAGCGGGAGCGGTGGAGGAGAGGACCGCGGGCCACCGCGAGGGGCTTTCGGGAAGCCTCAGAAGGCACCCGGGAGGCCGAGGTCGGGCGCCCAGGGGCGCACGCGGGGTCCCACCGCCCGAGGCCTCCAGCGCAAGGGCGGTCCCGCGGCACCCGAGGACGCCGGCCCGGCCCCCCACGGCGGGCCCCAAGCAACCTCGCGGGGCTCGGGGGCCCCAACCGCCACCGTTCACGCGACCGGTTCTCCCGAGAACGCTCTCCCGCACACGCGCAACGACGCCCCGCCCCAACACCCCCCGCGCGCCTCCCTCCTCCCCTTCCTCGGAGGACCGAGAGCACTTCGCCCGGGGACGCCCCCCCCCGAGCCACGGCGGCCAAGGGGGGGGGCAAGACACCCAACAGCGGCGAGGCCGGTTTCGGTCCACGGAGGGCGGAGTTAGGGGCGCGGCACGCGCGGCGCGCCCGCGACCGTGCGGTCGGGGGACGCGGGCAGGCGGGGGGGACGGGGGGGGCGGGTCGGCGGCGACGGGGAGGAGGCGCACAGCGGGCGAGGGCCGGGAGAGCGCGTGGGGAAGGGCCGGTCCCGGGAAGGGCGCGCCAACGAAGGCGCGAGCCGGGCCACCGGGTAAACGCGCACGGGATCCCACCGCCACCAGCACGAGGGCGGTCCCGCGACGCCCGGGACGCCGGCCGGCCTCAGCACCCTTGGCAGGCCTCCCCGCAAACCGGGCCCCACACCGCCCGGGCCCAGGCACGCGCGACCCCCGCCGCGGGGGTCCCGTCCGAACCTCCGTCCGTCCATCCGCCCGTCCGTCCATCCGTCCGGTCCAACCCGGAGTCACGACCCGGGGAGGCGCCCCCAGGCGGGAGCTGGCCCGACCCACACGCGCCCGCCGAGCCACCGCCGGCGGCGACTCGGCTCGGGAGCGGGCGGCGGCCCAGACAGCCAGCCGGCCGCTAGCGCGGCACACACGCACACACACGGGGTGAGTGGCGTGGGGGGGGGGGCGGCGGGCCGCCCCAACCCCCCGGCCGCGCGCACGCTCGCACACGCACGCGGGCAACACACCCCGCACCGGACGCCGGCCCGGCCCGGCGGGATCCTCCCCCGTCTCGGAGGGGGGAGGCGCAGGCCGCGGTAGGTAGGCAAAGAGCGGCACTCTGCCCAAACACGTCGCGACGGGAGTCCAACCCCGCGTCGCTGGCCACACTACACGCGCAGAGGAGGGGCAGCGGCTGGGGGCTCCGGTACCCCAAGGCACCCTCTCGGATCGCTAGAGAAGGCTTTCTCACCGAGGGCGCATCGCCCCCACCCGTTCGTCCTCCCAAACGGGCCCCACCAGGCGGCGCTCCGGGGCCGACAGGGCTCGCGGGGCGGGGGGCGGATCTCCGGCAAGGGACAGGCACAGGGCAACCCCGAGCGCTCGCGGCCGGTGCCCCCTCGAGGACGCCACCCCCGCCTCGCCCGCGCACGGCGTGGTCACGTCACCGCCCAGAGGAGAGAGCTCCCCGCCTCCCGCGAGGCGGGCGAGAGAGAGGGACGGAGACGGGGACACGACCCGTGCCGGGAGAGAGGGGCAGCCCCTCGGGCTGGCCAAGCGCCGCGGCGCTGGCCCGGCCCGCCGCGGGCGCTCACGAGCCCCGCCAAGTCCTCCGAGTCACACCGCCCCACGCCACCCACCCCCCGCCGGCGCGGCGAGGGGGGGAGGAGAGGAGAGGGGAAAGGAAGACGAGGCGCCCGCGCCCCCGCCAGGGGCACGGGTGCGCCTCCCTTGCCGACTTCTTCCACCACCCGCTCCTCGGACACGCCGACGACGGCGGCGGCAGCCCGAGGGGAGTCGCCGGGGAAGGAAACGACGCCACCGCTCGGCCTCAGGCACCTGAGGCGACCTGGAGCGCTCCAGGGGCACCACGGAGGGCCGGGCGCAACGCGCTCAAGCGCGCCCAGGCCGGGCGGTGAGCAGCGCGGCGTCGGGCCGGCCCTCCCCGCGGAGGAGGGGAGGGCCGCTCGCCACGGACCCAGGGCCTTCGGGAAAGGCCGGCGAGAGTGTCCGCCGCGTCCGAGGACCCCGGTCCCGCCAGCGCCGCGAGGCAAGAAGGCGGGAGGCCGGGGTCGGGCCGGAGTCCGCACCACCCCCAACCCCGGCGCGCGCCCCCCGCGCACCCGCCACGACGGCCGGGCGCGGAGGAGCCGGGGAGGGAGGGGCCCGCGGGCAGAACGAGAAGAGCGGTCGCATCCGCCGTGGACGCCCGTCCCTCGTCTGACGCGGCTTAGGCCCGGCCCAGGAGAGCACGAGATCACCACATCGATCGATCGGCAGCAAGCTGCGGCCCCGAGGGGGCTTCCCGAGGAGCAAAAGCCCAGCGAGGACGGCGACCGGGGGGACCTGCTTCCGCCTCACCGGCAAGCCCCTCGACCCCCGGGGGGGGGGGGGGCAGGAGCGACCGGACAACCCCAGACACAGCGGGGGACGCCTGACACGCGGCACGGAGCCTTGCGAGACAGGGGTTGTCACGGCCAACGGCCGGGTGCCCACGGCATGGAGCGCACGGGGGTAAAAGACCCACCGCCACCTGCCCACACCGCCCTCCCTCGGGTGCCGGAGACCGGAGGGCGACACCGCGACCCGGGCCACCTGGAGTCCAGCACGAGAGCCGGCGCGCAGGCCCAGGCGGACGGCTCAGGCTCCAGCGAGCGAGGACAGGGACCGGCTCGGCCGCGCGGTCAAGCCCGGAACCCCACCCGCGCCCAGAGGCCCACATCTCTAAGGCGAGCGACGGACGGACCGGCTGTCTTTTACGTCTGCCTGTCGTCTGTCTGCCTGTCGCCGAAACACAACGTGTCAGCACCTACCTGGCAACAAAAAATGTTCATCTCGGGCAAGAAAATAACCGCGCCTGCCGGCGGGGACCAGCCACAGGTCACCGCGACCTCCCGGGACCGTGACACGGCCAACTGTCCCCAAAACCTGCCCCACGGCGCCCCCCCACCCCCACCCCACGGAGCCCCCAGGGCTATCTGGTCGACCCAGGGAACGGGGGGGGGGGGGGGAGGGGAGGAGGGGCGATACGCGGTCGGTGGAGACGCCACGCCGCCACGCCGCCACGCCGCCACGCCGCCAAGCCAGTGATCTCCGAGAGGAGACTTTGAAAAATCATCAAAGTTCTCCGGAGGCAGGCACCGTGCGGAGGCCGTCCCCCGCGGCCCTCAGGACCGCCCCGTGCCTACCGCCGTCCCCAACCCCGGCTCGGGCCAGGGGAGGTGGAGGGCCACGCGCGGCAGAGGCAGCCTCACCGGGAATCGCCACCGGGGCCGGACGCCCGAACGGACGGCCCGCCCACCCCCGCGTGGCACCCGGTCCGACCGCCCGGGACCCACCTCCGCAGCGGGCCTCGGAAAAAGGGGAGAAAATCGCGTCCGACGCCCGGGACCCCCACACGTGCCCGCAGCCGGGTCTGTCGCGCCACCCACGGGCTTCCCCTCCAGGCTCAGACCGGTCCCCGTCGCCAGGGCGTGACCACGGGAGACAACCGAGTGACACGGAAGGCAGGCCCGAAGATCGCCCGGAGCCACAGGACGGACGGCGGGACACACCCTGTCCCCCGCCCCCGAGGCGGCCCAGGTCGGTCCGCGCGGGCGGAGGAGGAGCCACCGGCGGGTGCTGGTCGACCCACCCAGGCGGCCCGCACGGCCTCCTCCGGGAGCGAGGCGGAGGCGACAGCGGCGACAGCGGCGACGGCGACACTCCCTCGCAGCTCCGGAGGTCCAATCTCCGGCGAGCGCATCGCGCGCCGAGGCCCCGGCGACAGCCGGACGCTCGCGCCGGAGCCGCCCTCCTCCTGGAACTCGGCCCCGGGAAACCGACACCAAAGCTGTTCCTTGCCTGTCGCCGCCGAGCCTCCGGAGGGGACACGCTCTATAAAAGCGGCCGCCAGGTGGCACCCGACAACCGGCGCGAACGACAGCGGGACAGATCCGGGCGGCGAGGCCGTCAGGGCGCCTCGGATCTCGCCTCTCGGCCCGGGGACGGCGGAGGGCCCCGGGAGCACACGGCCGCGCACCGCGCGAACCCCCGTCCTCCCGGGGCGGGGGAGCCTTGGAAAACCCGTCCGTCCGTCCGTCCGTCCGTCCGGGCCCGCTGCCGCCCGGAAAGGGGGTCGCGCTCGCCGCGCGGGGCTCCCGGGACGACTCAGGCACGTTTCCGAGGTCAGGGAGGGAACGTAGAGCCGAAACCAGGCGAGGACTCTTAGGACGGCAACGGATGCACCGTTTTTTCTCGTGTCCTTCCTTTTTTTTTTTTTTTTTTCTTTTTCTTTAGGATTTTATTTATATATTTATAAGACGAAGGAGGGAGGGAGGGAGGGAGGGAGGGAGGTCACGAAGGAGGTCTGAACCAAAGGCGCTGGAGAGGACGGTGTGCCCCCCCCCCCCCCGCACCACCTTCACCTCCACCCTCTCAGCGTCTGGGACCTGACCCCCCCCCCCCCAAATACTTGTCTATTGGGTTGAATGAGAAGAGGTCGTGGAAGAGGAACTCAATTCTGGGGGGGAGGGGAGGCTCAAAGAACATAAGGATTTTCTTTTCTTTCTTTCTTTCTTTCTTTCTTTCTTTCTTTCTTTCTTTCTTTCTTTCTTATAACACAATCTGTTTCTCCAGAATTCTCCTGCTCACGCTCAACTTCCTGTCCTTGAAGAGAAGAATGTCATTCACTCCCCTCCTGGCGCTCTCCTCCAAGGCACCTTCCAGGGGCAGGAGAAAGGGTGTGCTTCTCTTCTCAGAGGAAAAGGAGGGGAGTCAGCGGGACCTTCTTTCACCTGGGGGGGTGGGGGGAGCGGCGGTGTGCGTGTGTTTCTTTGCTGCTGCTGCTACTCTATCAAAGTGTCTCCAGGTAGGGAGGCCGGGGTGGCTCAGCGGTTGAGCGCCTGCCTTTGGCCCAGGGCGTGATCCCTGCATGGATGGAGTCTCCTTCTCCTTCTGCCTGTGTCTCTGCCTCTGTGTGCATCCGTGCGTGCGTCCGTCCGCGTGCGTGCGTGCGTGCGTGCGTCCGTCCGTGTGCGTGCGTGCGTCCGTGTGCGTGCGTGCGTGCGTCCGTCCGTGTGCGTGCGTGCGTGCGCGCGCGCGTGCGTCTCAGGACTACCTACATAAAATCTTCAATCAATCAACGTGTCTATGGTTCAAAACAGTACTCTGGTTTCCTTCGTATCCAAGTCCTATGTCAGATTGGACTTTTGACAGGAGAAGGGAGGGCGGGCCACATTTTCTTCTGCCCTGGCGGAGGAGAAAGGGAAGATGGGCGGGCACAGACCTGGGCATAGTCTTCTCTGTCGTGGGGGTGAGCGGAGGGGTCGGATTCGGCTCTCACGGGACGGGGTCTAATTTCTCCGTGGACGGACAATTGGGCAGAACGTCAGGCGAACGGAGGACGAGTCATGGTCAGAAGACCATGGACAAGACCGGCTATAGATGCTGGAGTTTCCGGAGCAATGATTTCATCAGAGGCACGCGAAAGCCAAAGACTTCCAGGGAGCGTGTTTATAGACGCCTCGGCCTGTAGGTCCTTCCTTTCGAATGGACAGTGCTCCCATCCGGTCGGTCGGTCGGTCGGTCCGGTCGGTCACCTTAGCATATCTTCTCCAGCTCCCGTGAGCAGTGTGGTCATGCAATTCTACTTTGGGCCTAACGGGGGATGGATGGGACCGACCGTGCCACAGAAAGGGAGACCGCATCGAGTCCTTGAGCCTAAGGCACGTCTAAGACAGTGACTCTCTAAAGTACGTGGAGGGGAGCCCTGGGTGGCGCAGCGGTCGGTTTGGCGCCTGCCTTTGGCCCGGGGCGCGATCCTGGAGACCCGGGATCGAATCCCACGTCGGGCTCCCTCCCTGTGCATGGAGCCTGCTTCTCCCTCTGCCTCTGTCTCTGCCTCTCTCTCTCTCTCTGTCTCTCTCTCTCTCTCTCTCTGTCTCTCTCTCTCTCTCTCTCTATGACTATCATAAATAAATAAAAATATTTAAAAAAATAAAAATAAAATAAAGTACATGGAGGCAGAAGGAGGCCAGCTGGAGTTTTGTTGTGTGGGTTGCGTATCTGTGGCAATGGGGTGGGTGTGGGTGGCTGTTGTTTGTTTTCTGGACGAGGTGAAAGAACCCTTTGAGTGCAAGTATTTGCAGAAGGGGTCCGGCGGGATGGGAAGGTGTGGGTCAGTCCATTCACCGAGAAAACCGGAGACTCGGCCTTTTTAAGAACTCGGCAACGGGAGGAGTATAGCTTGGCTCATCGCAGCAACTGGCAACTCAGCAGAAACAACAGAACATTCCCAGAATGAATGGAGTTTGCAGGAGCCAACGTGAGCATGCCCCACCACCCTCCGCGGGTGCGTCCGTGTAAACACACACACACACACACACACACACACACACACCCCGGCCTTCCATTTCCAAATCCACCAGAGGACTCAGGGTTGGTTGGGGGTGGGGATGGAGGGTGGCGGGTGGCAGAAGGGAGGTTCAGGGCCATCCATTCCAATGGCCCTCATTCAATCATTTCATTCAAATGCACATGGCTGTCTGTTAAAGTCCGAGCCTGGGACTTCTCTCCATTGAATGGCTTTCTGCACCTCCCCCAAACCCTCAGGCTGCGGCTCCCAAGCTGTGGGGGAGGGGAGAGAAGAAAAGAGAAGAGAAGAGGAGAGGAGAGGAGGGGAGGGGAGGGGGAAAGAGAAGGGCAAAGAGGATGTCTGAAGAACTCACATTGTTTGGGGTCCAAAAGCGACCCCTCCTGGTTTCCTGACCCAGGAAACCCCAATAAACCCTTTGGGAATCAATCCTGGATGTGGAGGATGCCATCTCACTCTTAATGCCTTCCAGGGGTGGGGGTGCGTCTGGGAGGGCGTGGCATGGCGGGGACTGGTGAATCTGATGGGGAGTTAAACACATGACCACCGTGGTGTCTTAGGGTCCAGAGGCCAAACACAGGCATGGAGTGATATGGGCGAAGGACTAAGGGAGGCCTGGCCAGGGACAGTTCTGACTCATCCACCCTGGGTGAGGGCCCAACAAGGACACTCTTTCCTCTAAAGCGACGGGCCAACAGTCTCCTGGTTCCCCATCGACCTGTCCTCCCTCTCGCACCCACTTCCCAAGGGAAATCCTCAGTCTCATTCGAAGTAGTCCCCGGCTGTGTCACAAGCCACCTTCTGTCTACTAAAAGGAGTAAGGAAGATGGACAAACATGAACCAGCCCGACAGATGGCACCTCCGCACGGAGGGGTTGGGGGGTGGGGCCCTCCCCGGACAAAACGTGACTCTGAGCTTGAAAACATGAAAGGGCAGAAGCTCCCGGGGGGGGGGGGGGGGGGGGGGGGCCCCCCGGCCCGGCCCCGGGCCCCAGGCCCCGGCAGGCCCGCTCCGTCAGAAGAGCACTCAACTTTTGATTGCAGTCAGGGTTGTGAGTTTGAGCCCCACGTTGGGTCTAGAGATGATGAAAAATGAAGGAACAAACTCTCAATAACTTAAGTATGTATGGAGCGCCTGGGTGGCTCAGCGGTGGAGCGTCCAGGGATCCCCGGGTGGCTCAGCGGTTTAGCGTCTGCCTTCAGCCCAGGGCCTGATCCTGGAGACCCAGGATCGAGTCCCACGTCAGGCTCCCTGCATAGAGTCTGCTTCTCCCTCTGCCTGTGTCTCTGTCTCTGTGTCTCTCGTGAATAAATAAATAAAATATTAAAAAAAAGAAAGAAAGAAACGACTACAACATTCCATTTTAGGTGACGTCTATTTTTCTTTTTACCACAACTGGGGGGAAGAAAAGCAAAACAAACAAAAACAAACAACAACAACAACAACAAGACCCCACCCCCACCCCCCCACCCTGTCCTTGGCTCAGAGTAAGGGAATTCCTGGGTCAGGTTGAAAGAGGGGGAGGGGGTGATATCCTGTCGTCCGCAGTGTGGAAAACCAGGGTTCAGCAACCTGGAATTGTTTCTGCCTCGCCAGGTAGACAGACGTGGTCACTGTCGTCAGCCCTGCAAAAGCAAGGCAAGAGGGGATCCCTGGGTGGCGCAGCCGTTTGGCGCCTGCCTTTGGCCCAGGGCGCGATCCTGGAGATCCGGGATCGAATCCCATATCAGGCTCCCGGTGCATGGAGCCTGCTTCTCCCTCTGCCTGTGTCTCTGCCTCTCTCTCTCTGTGTGACTATCATAAGTAAATAAATAAAAGAAAAAAAAAAGAAAAAAAAAAAAAAAAGCAAGGCAAGAGGGAAGAACCTCCGCATTTCCAAGCACCTCGTAGGGGCAACCTGGGAGGCTCGCTGGGGTTAAGCAGCTGACTCTCGGTTTCATCCGCCAGGAGGTGGCACTCTTGACTCGCCCAGTGAGGCCGCGGCGACCTCTGGAAGGAAGGTATCAGGCTCACGGTTTCCGAGGGGCTCGGGTGGCTCCCGAGAAGTGGATCTGAGTGTCTCCAGGCTGTCTGATCCTATCCGAGTCTTAGGATGCGATTCCAGGGGCCCCTGGCCCGCTCGGTCAGTAGAGAGCACGACTCTTGACCTCCAGGCCGTGAGTGCGAGCCCTACGTTGGGAGTAGAGATCACTCTGAAAAATAAACCGGGGCGGGGGGGGGGGGGGGGGGGGCGGAGGAAGAGAAGAGAAAAGAAAAACAGATGCCATTGCACTCAAGGAAGGCAGGTCTTGGTGATACAAGGGATTCTTCCAACAGTGGCCGGTCACAATGAGAACATATTCCCACGGAACAGACCTCACGCAGATGATTGGCAATTGCCATAAAAGAAAGATAACTCATTAGAAAAAGAGAGAGAAAGAGAGAAAAAGAAAAAAAGAAAAGAAAAGAAAAGAAAAGAAAAAAGATAACTCACTGAGAGTTTCTGAACACTGACGGGTCACAGGTAGGGAGAAAAGATAAGGATTTTAAAGATTTTTTTTTCTTTAGATTTTATGTATTTATTCATGAGAGACACAAACGCACACACAGAGAGAGAGAGAGAGAGAGAGAGAGAGAGAGGCAGAGACACAGGCAGAGGGAGAAGCAGGCTCCATGCAGGGTCTCCAGGATCACGGCCTGGGCTGAAGGCAGCGCTAAACCGCTGAGTCACCAGGGCTGCCCAAGGATAAGGATTTTAATTTGTTTACAAACTCACTCGTTCCTCCAATTTCTCTAAGGTATAGATATCTCTACAGACAAAGTTTCCTTCAAACTGGAAGAGCAAACATGAGGGGATCAGCAGTGATTTGAACAAGAGTCCTTAAAAAAGGGTCATCAGGACGCCTGGGTGGTTCAGCGGTGGGAGCAGCTGTCTTTGGCTCAGGGTGTGATCCTGGAGTCCCTCATCGGTCTCTCCCTGCAGAGCCTGCTTCTCCCTCTGCCTGTGTCTCTGCCTCTCTCTCATTGTGTCTCTCGTGAATAACTAAATAAAGTCTTTAAAAAACAAAAACAAAGAAACCGGTCATCATTGTCTTTCGCTCTTTTCAGTTCCATGTTGTTCCTTTTAGTTCTGTTTGTTTAAGATTTTATTTATGTATGAGAGAGAGAGAGAGAGAGAGAGAGAGAAGCAGGCCCCATGCAGGGAGCCCGATGCGGGGCTCGAACCCGGGACTCCGGGGTCACGCCTTAAGCCCAAGGCAGAGGCTCCACCGCTGAGGCACCCAGAAGTCCCTGGTTTTGTTCTGGGTAAATGCAGCTATTTCACTAGTTCTGGCAATTCATACTGTTGTTCGATGATCTCAGGGTGACCAGAAACTGAGATGTGTCAAAAGTCCTTTGCGTGGTTCTTCTGGAATCTGGGATAAATAAAAAATAAATAAATAAATAAATAAATAAATAAATAAATAAATGTGCGTGTGTGTGTGTGTGTGTGTGTGTGTGTGTGTTTTGTTTGTTTTTGCAAGAGCATCAGAACATGGCATGTAGGGATCCCTGGGTGGCGCAGCGGTTTGGCGCCTGCCTTTGGCCCAGGGCGCGATCCTGGAGACCCGGGATCGAATCCCACATCAGGCTCCCGGTGCATGGAGCCTGCTTCTCCCTCTGCCTGTGTCTCTGCCTCTCTCTCTCTCTCTCTCTGTGACTATCATAAATGAATAAGAAATTAAAAAAAAAAAAAACAGAAAGAACATGGCATGTACATGACATGGCGGTCACCGGTGGACGTGGTTAAAGACCCGAGGAGAGTTGGCTAGAGTGCAGTCGAGAAGAAAAACGGATTATGATTTGTCACACACGGCATTTTAACAATGTACCGGGGCACGTTACCACTTAACGAATTTACGTCGCTTTTGGAACACCCACAGCATTCACGCAACCAATATAATCTAAGAGGGCTTATGATTCTTTGTCTGACGCTGCTTCTCACGTGCCTTCACATAGCAGGTAAACGACCTATGTTAGTCAAGAGACTCAACCTAGGGCTAGACTTTTCTGGGATCCGCTGAAAATCCATGACCGGATGAAGGAACCAGCAAACAGCCGGGCAGCCAGCCGACCAGCCAGATACACAAACCATCCATCCATCCAACCAACCAACCAACCAACCAACCAACCAACCAACATCTCAGAAGCTTTCAAGGCCCGGGCCTATAAAGGATCACGGGTCATTACAAAACTGAAAACAATGTCAGTATCTGTTTCGCCAGGGTGGCCCTAGGAGATTCCACAGGAGCTTATAGAGTTGTCTCCAAAATGTAGCTCCTTTAATATTGAGAAGTTTTCACTCTCTCACGGAGGTAATTCGCGGATAAAAAGGAATATAAAAACCTGGCTGGTCCGGAGAGAGAAAATAATAATAATATATTTTTCTCTTCTCTGTTCACAATCCCTTGCCATGATGAGACTACCAACGCAAGGAAATCTCTTCATTTTAACAGAGACAAGAGCCGAGTCTTAATGCTATACCAGTGTACTAGTAAAGCTCACTTCTCCCAATCTCAGTCTGTCCTGACCATGCCTACAATTCCTTTTCAAAAAAATCTGCTTCCGGGACGCCTGGGTGTTTCAGTGGTTAAGCCTCTGCCTTTGGCTCAGGTCCCATAGCGGGCTCCTTGCATGGAGCCTTCTTTTCCCTCTCTCTGCCTCTCTCTGTCCCTCCCTCACTCCCTCCCTCCCTCCCTCCCTCCCTCCACTCCCTTCCTTCTGAATAAGTAAATAAAATCTTAAAAAAGAAAAAAATAGCCAGGCTCATTTCAGGACAGAATTATTTTCTTTTCCCTCACCAAAACATGTATTCTCACGCCTTGTACGTTTCCTACACATCTCCTACTTGTCACACACGGAATTGTTTTCCTTCTCGTTCTCCAGTAGTCTCCATTCCATTGGCAGGCTTTTGCAAAATTGTAATATATTAACTTCCTTTCAGAGAGAGAGCACTGTGTGAAGGGGGGAAGGGGGAGGAGGAGGAGGAGGGAGAGGGAGAGAGTGGGAGACCGAGCATCTTTCCTTTTTTACACTATTTGGTTTCTTTATTCCTGTGTGTGAGAGAGAGACAGAGACAGAGACAGAGACATGGGCAGAAGCAGGTCCCCCCCCCCCCCCCCCCCCCGCAAGGAGACGGATGCAGGAAAGGATCCCAGACCCGCATGATCGGGAACGAACGAACAGAACTTCATCCCAGATCGTGGGAACTTGTGAAATATTGGCACTCCTCCTTATCGCTCCGAGCTGTCCTGTTCCGATGATGTTTACCCGCGCCAGCCTTTGAACTCCTAACCTACAGTTCCTTTTTTTTTTTTTTTTAATTTTTATTTATTTATGATAGTCACACAGAGAGAGAGAGAGAGAGAGAGAGAGAGAGAGGCAGAGACATAGGCAGAAGGAGAAGCAGGCTCCATGCACCGGGAGCCCGACGTGGGATTCGATCCCGGGTCTCCAGGATCGCGCCCTGGGCCAAAGGCAGGCGCCAAACCGCTGCGCCACCCAGGGATCCCATAAGCTACAGTTCCTTTACAAAGGGATGTTAGCAATATAGCATCCGGAGGTAGAGGAAACCTCTCCCTCGTAGAACCCACAGGGACACGTAGACACAGACGAGACGCCAACAAAGTATATAGCCTTGGTCTCACTCCTATCTATCTGTGGAGAGGTCACGAAAGACCCGATGTTCCGATCTCCCCGCTGGCTGGGTGACAACAACTCCAGTGGCCAGCGAGCGTGACCGCGTCCGGACCCCGTCCATCCTTTGGTTTCCATTTCGAAAGAGAAGAGGCCGGTTTCCTGCAAAGATACCCAAAGCCGCAGCAACAACCCAACCCGAAGAAGACCAGAGCGTCTGTCTCCCCGAGCGAGCCGAGCACTGGTTCCTCACTCACCAACAGTCGGGACATGACTGATGGAACCAGAGGGATTCCTAGGTTAGGTTCCGGTCCCTGGGCTGGCCTCATTGCCAGCTTTCTCTAATCGTGGAGAGCATAGCATTGAGGCATGAGCAAAGCACCCCATTCACCCGGTTCGGGCCATCTGAGCCTCAGGTTCCCCTTCCACGTGTCCCAGGTCAGCGAGCACTTGCAAGTAAGTATAGGCCCCCTAAGCAGTCCAGTGGTAGCCTGCCGGAGTTTCCTGTGGCTGGCGGGGGGGGTGGGGGTGTCCTGTGCTCAACCTTCGCTGCAGGGTTCTCTAGGGTCTGGTTCGGTTCACCCCGCTTTTCTGCGTGCGTGTGCACGTGCGTGTGCATGCTCCATAAGGAGCTGGGGCGTCCTCGGGAGGAGGGACGCCGTAGAGAGTGGACAGTTTATTCTCTGATCTTGGTACGGGCAAGGCTGTAGGGCTTGAACTCTATGGGAACCAGGAAGGTTTTCTTCCGTTTTCTCATCGTCAGTTTTGGCAGGTTGCCTTTTAGCGATCGATCAATCCGATCGAAACAAAACAAAACAAAACAAAACAAAACAACTTCTTTTCCCTTTTTGTAAAGATTCTGTTTATTTTCTCCTGAGACACAGTGAGTGGGAGAGTCGGACCGACACACAGGCAGAGGGAGAAGCAGGCTCCATGCTGGGAGCCCGACGTGGGACTCTGATGCCGGGCCTCCAGGATCAGGCCCCGGGCTGAAGGCCGCGCTCAACCGCCGAGCCACCCGGGCTGCCCATCTTCTTTTCTTTTCTTTTCTTTTCTTTTCTTTTCTTTTCTTTTCTTTTCTTTTCTTTTCATTGTTTTATTTTCAAAAGATTTTAGGTGTATGCGATGTTTACACCCAGGTTAGGGCTCGTCCTCACAACCGAGAAATATAGAGTCCCACACTCCACCCACAGTGCCAGCCAGCAGCCACGCAGCCCTTCATCGATTTCATTTGTTCATTTATTTGCTTGCTTGCTTGCTTCCTTCCTTCCTGGCTTGCTTATGTATACATTCATTCAGCCGGTCGGTCGGTCAGTCGATCAGTCCAGTCAGTCAGTCCTTTTAATTAATCATTCATTCTTTCCTGTTTTAGAGATGTTCTTTATTTATCCATGAGAGACACACAGAGACAGGTATTGACAGATGCAGAGAGAAGCAGGCTCCCCGCGGGGAGCCCCAAGTGGGAGTCGGGGCCCCAGGACCCCAGGATGATGACTGACCTCAAGGCAGATGCTGAACACGGAGCTACCCAGGCATCCCCGTTGCTTGACTTTTTAGGGGAGGCAGACAGGCAACGTGCACTCAGTGGCACGGAAATAGAGCCCAACTAGTGCTGAGTTTTCTGGGAGCCGTTTGGGCCTGGGTCAGTGTGAAAGCCAATGGAGCAGGGCCCAGAAACGTTCAAGGCTGAGAATTTCCTTCCTCCATAATCATCATTTCACAGATGCTTAATTGAAAGTGGTATCTATGGTATGGCAAACGTCTTTCTCTGTTTGGGTTCTAGCAAGACCCAGAGAGTCGAAGCCCCTAAGCTCACGGACTGAAAGTTGCAAGTTGGATGCAGAGATAGTTAGGCAGGCAGGCAGAGCCGGAAAGGCAGGCGCCACACCGGTGGGTCCAGGTGTGAGGAGTGTGGGATCCCAGGGCAGCTGGGACGGACACAGCCTGGTCCGGATCCACCCAGGTCAGTAGCGTTTCCTGACACAGGACAGGCACCAAAGAGGGGCCTTGGGGTGGCTTTCCTCCTCCGCCTCCTTGGGATGGGGACATCTGCCCCACTCGGGGCATGCCCCCCACCCGCCTGTGCGGTGTGTGGAGAGAGACCCTTTGTCTCGCCGTCACCGCTACAGCAACCGAGGACAGTCCTCAAACAGGAGCACGGTCACATGAGCATCGGTCCCATCTGAACCTATTCCCTCGTTGGGGATCCTAGGGTGCTAGGGTGTGTCTAGGGATACACCTGGAGGACGAGGTCCTGTGTGTGGGAACCCGACGAACGCACAAGAGGGTGGGTGGCGGTGGGAAGGAAGAGGTGCGGACGAGGTGTGCTCGGGTGGCATACCCGAGTTTGAGCGTCTGCCTTCGACTGGGCTCCGGGCGGGCGTCATCACGGCTTTTTGGGGATCCAGCACCGCACCGGCCCCCCCCCCCCCCCCCCCCCCCCCGCGTGGAGCCTGCTTCTCCCTCTGCCTGCGTCCCGGCCTCTCTCTGTGTGTCTCCCGTGAATAAATACAGTTTATTTATTTATTTATTTTTTAAATATTTAATTTATTCGAGAGAGAGAGAGAGAGAGAGAGAGAGAGAGAGAGATCGGGTGCCCGATCAATACAGTGTAAGAAATTAAACTTAAGAGTAAAAAAATGGAGGGCAGCCCCGGTGGCGCAGCGGTTTGGCGCCACCTGCAGCCTGGGGTGTGATCCTGGAGACCCGGGATCCAGTCCCACATCGGGCTCCCTGCATGGAGCCTGCTTCTCCCTCTGTGTCTCTGTCTCTCTCTCTCTCTCTCTCTCTCTCTCTCTCTCTCTCTCAATAAAAAAATCCTTTAAAATAATAAACAAACAAACAATGAATGAATGAATGAATGCATGCACGAACGAACAAATAAATAAATAAAATTTAAAGAGTTTCAAAAAAGAGAGTAAAAAAATGGAATGGAAAGATAACTTGGCGAGGAGGATGTGTGAACGTATGTAATGCCGCTGAGCGACTCTAGGCTTAGAAAGGGTTACAAGGTTCCATCGTAGGTGACGCCTGTCTTTTGGACCACAACCGAAACACAAAACAAGACCTCCTGTCCCTGGCTCAGAGTAAGGGAGTTCCTGGGTCAGGCTGGAGGGGGTTCCTGTGGTCCGCAGAGTGCAGAACCCCGGTTCAGCCATCTGGACTCTTTTCTTCCTGTCCGCGGAGACAGGCGTGGTCGCAGACGGCACACTCCTGTAAAGGCAAGGCCAGAAGGAAGAACTTCAGCATTTCTTTTGCTCTTCTTTTCTGTTCTTCCGGTTGTTGTGGTTCCGGTGTCGTTGAGCCTCAGCATTTCCAAGCACCTCGTAGGGGCAACCTGGGAGGCTCGCTGGGGTTAAGCAGCTGACTCTCGGTTTCGTCCGCCAGGAGGTGGCACTCTTGACTCGCCCAGTGAGGCCGCGGCGACCTCTGGAAGGAAGGTATCAGGCTCACGGTTTCCGAGGGGCTCGGGTGGCTCCCGAGAAGTGGATCTGAGTGTCTCCAGGCTGTCTGATCCTATCTGAGTCTTAGGATGCGATTCCAGGGGCCCCTGGCCCGCTCGGTCAATAGAGATCACTTTGACAAATGGACCCCGGGGGCCGGGGCCGGGGCCGGGGCCGGGTGGGGGGCGGGGGGGAGAAAGGGAGGGGAGGGAGGAGGGGAGGGCGGCGTGGGGACCGGGGGAGGTCGAAAGAAAGAAAAACAGACGCCATTCTACTCAAGGAAGGCCTTGGTGATACAGCGGATCCTTCCAACGGTGTCTGGTGGCAATGAGCACGGATTCCCACCGACCTTCTGAAGAGGATTTAACAATCGCCAAAAAAAAGGAAGATGACTCACTGAGAGTTTCTGAACTCTGTTCAGGGTTTCGTGGACCTCATTCAGTTCCACGTTGTTCCTTTCTGTTCGGTTTCCATGCAGCTTTTTCATTAGTTCCGGCAACTCCTACTGTATGTAGTTGGACAATCTCAGGGTGACCAGACACCGGGATTCGTCCAGAGTCCTTTCCGCGAATCTTCTGAAAAGTGGACCGCATTGTTGCAAGACCTTCCTAACAACACCTGCACGTGACAGGGAGGTCACCCACGGATGGACGTGCCTAAAGACCCAATGAGAATTCATTATAATGCAGTCGAGAGGAAAATCCGACCAGTTTCTGTCACACACACATACACACACACACACAACACACATGCACGTACGCAGAGCATTTAAACAGTTCGAATGTGGAGTGACGGCACTCTACCAGGACACGTTACAAGTTTAGGAATTTCATTTCCTGTTCGGAACACCGGCAGCATTCACCCACACAATGTAATCTAAGAGGGCTTATGGTTCTTTGTCTGACAGTGCTTCTCATGTGCCTTCCCATAGCAGGTAAACGACCTATAGTAGTCAAGAGACTCTATTTAGGGTTTGGCATTCTGGGATCCGCTGAGAATCCACGAACGGATGAAGGGACCAGTAGACAGACAGACAGACAGGCAGCCAACCAGCCAACCAAAAACATCTCAGAAGTTTTCAAGGCACATGCCTACAAAGGATCACGGATCATAACAAAACGGAAATCTTCAGTGTCTCTTTCGCCGAGGTGGCCCCTAGGAGATTCTACAGGTGCTTTTAGAGTTGTCCCCAAAATGAAGCTCCTTTACCGTGGAGAAGTTTTCACTCTTACGTAGTAGGGGAAGACCGGATACAAACGAACCCAAAAAATAAAATAAATAAGTAAATACCAAAAAAAGTGAAACAAGAACAACCAAAAAAAAAAAAAAAAAAAAAAGGGAATCTAAAAACCTTGCTGTTCTGGGCAGGTAAAGGGAGAGACACACACACACACACACACACACACACACACACCCCAAAAAACAAACAAAAAACCCCCAACCAAACCACACCAAACCAAGCCAACCAACCAAACAAAAAAGCACCTTGTCTTTGTCTTTTCTTCTCTGTTCACACTCTTATCAAGAGTAGACTACCAATGCAAGAGAATCTCGCCATTTTAGCAGAGAGAAGAGCCAAATCTCAGTTGTACACCAGTGTAGTAGTAAAACCCACTTCTCCCAATCTCAGTCCGTCCTGACCACGCCTGCAATCCCTTTTCAAAGAGTCTGCTTCTGGGACGCCTTGGGTGGCTCAGCGGTGGAAGGTCTGCCTTTGGCTCAGGGCCTGATCCCAAGGGTCCTGGGATCCAGACCCACATCGGGCTCCCCACGTGGAGCCTACTTCTTCCCCTGCCTGTGTCTCTGCCTCTCTCTCTCTCTCTCTGTGTGTGTGTCTCTCTGTCTGTCTCTCTCTTTCTCTGTCTCTGCCTCACTGTGTCTCTGTGTCTGTCTCTCTGTCTCTGTCTCTCTTTATCTCTCTGCCCCTTTTCTCTGTCTCTTTGTCTCTCTCTCCCCTTCTCTCTGTCTCTCTCTCTTTCTCTGTCTCTGCCTCTCTCTGTGTCTGTCTCTCTGTGTCTCTCTGCCTCTCTTTTCTCTGTCTCTCTCTCTTTGTCTCTCTCTCCCCTTCTCTCTGTCTCTGTCTCTGCCTCTGTTTATCTCTCTGCCTCTCTTTTCTCTGTGTCTCTCTCCCCTTCTGTCTCTCTTTATCTCTCTGTCTCTCTCTTTGTCTCTCTCTCTCTCCCTGTCTCTCTCCTTCTCTGTGTCTCTCTCTTTCTCTATCTCTGTCTCTCTTTGTCTCTGTCTTGCTTTCTCTGTCTCTCTCTATCTCTCTGTGTCTCTGTCTCTGTGCCTCTGTCTCTCTTTGTCTCTCTCTTTCTCTGTCTTTCTCTCTGTCTCTGTCTCTGTTACTCTCCTTCTCTCTGTCTCTCTCTCTGTCTCTGTCTCTCTCCCATGAATACATAAATAAAATCCAAAAAAATAAAAAACAGAAAACAAAAAACAAATCTCAAAAATCTCCTTCATAAATCCCTTCTATAATTTCTTTTTCCATTCCGTCAGTCTAGTCTTAAGTGTTCTTTCTCTAAATAGCCAGGCTTTGGGACGCCCCTGTGCCTCAGCGTTTGAGCGTCTGGCTTCAGCTCAGGGCGTGATCCCAGACTCCTGGGACCGAGTCCCATATCAGGGTCCTCGCATAGAGCCTGCTTCCCTTGTCTCTGCCTGTCCCTGTGTCTCTCGTGAATAAGTAAATAAAATCTTAAAAAAAAAAAAAAAAAAAGCCAGAGTCATTTCAGGACAGATTCATTTTCTTTTTTATTTTATTTTATTTTATTTTATTTTATTTTATTTTATTTTATTTTATTTATTTATGATAGTCACAGAGAGAGAGAGAGAGAGAGAGGCAGAGACACAGGCAGAGGGAGAAGCAGGCTCCATGCACCGGGAGCCTGATGTGGGATTCTATCCCAGGTCTCCAGGATCGTGCCCTGGGCCAAAGGCAGGCGCCAAACCACTGCGCCACCCAGGGATCCCCGATTCATTTTCTTTAACCACCACCACCACCACCCGTATTTTCATGCCTTGTATCTATTCTACATGTCTCCTACTATCTCACACACAGAGGTTGTTTTCCTTATCGTTAACCAGTAGTCTCGATTCCATGTGGCAGATTTTTTAAAATTGTACTTATTTTACACTTTTTGAGAGAGGAGAGAGAGAGAGAGAGAGAGAGAGAGAGAGAGAGAACTTTGTGAAGGGGGAAGAGAGGGAGGGAGGGAGACAGAGACAGAGACATAGGCAGAAGCAGGCTCCCCACAAGGAGCCAGATGTGGAAAGGGGTCCGGACTCGGATACCTCCCCCCCCGCCGCCCCAGAATTGGGCCCTGACCCAAAGGCCGATGCTCAACCCCTCAACCGCTGAGCCACCCAGGCGGCAGACTGTTAACTCCTAGAAACCTCAGTCTCTGGTGAAAAGTCAGTAGGAACCACGGGCACATTGTCTATCGTACCAGAAATCCTTAGATTGTCAAATGTATGAATACATGTGATAGTTTTTAGAAACACGTGTGTGTGTGTGTGTGTGTGTGTGTGTGTGTTTGTGTATGTATTGTTGGGCTGGCTGAGAGACAGGGGCACCCAAAATGGCGGACATCTCAAACTGGGTCAAAATGGCTGATCTTCCCGTCAAAGCATCCCTGACCACCACATCATCTCCAGTGAGTCAAAGCCTAGATGGGAAACCGAAACTTTCCATCCAGGAACCGCCCCCGCCCCCTCCCCATCGTCTGATACTATCCCCCCCCTACTCCCAGCCAATCACCTAAGGACACGGTGTTCCCTTGTCTAATTTGGCTAGGGACCCACCCGGATCCAGAGTCGGAACCAAGAAGGCTTCAAAACCCCCACAGTCCCCAACCCCGCGCGACTTCCCTGACTCTGGCCACCTCTCCGAGTCATGGAACCTCGCCCAGGAGCGCTCCCCATTAAAGCACTCTCCTACCTACTGCCTGGCTCTGCTGGTTTTTTATTTCTCCGCTGTTCATTTTGTAAAAACCTAACATGTAGGACACAATTTTTTTTTTAAGATTTAAGAGAGAGGGGGGGGGGGGCAAAGACACAGAGGGAGAAGCAGGCTCCAGTGCAGGGAGCCTGACGTGGGACTCGATCCCGGGACTCCAGGATCACGCCCTGGGCTGAAGGCGGCACTAAAACGCTGAGCCACACGGGCTGCCCTGTATGATACAATTGTGAAGGAAGCACGAAACAGGGGATCCCTGGGTGGCTCAGCGGTCCTGCAGGGTGCCCGCTTCTCCCTCTGCCCGTGTGTGTGTGTGTGTGTGTGTGTGTGTGTGTGTGTGATGAATTGTGAATTAAAATTAAAAAAAAAAAAGAGGAAGGAAAAGAGAAACGAACAAACCAACCTGAAACACGTTTACTGACACACCCAGGTATCTGCAGGTTTCCTGAATCAGACAAAAGAGAAACACAAAAACTGAGGTGGGGGGAGGGGGGGGGGAAGGAAGAAAAGGGCAAGGGGTGGGGGAGGAAAACACAACACCACAAAACAAAAAAACCACCTTGGGTGTCTTACTGACTCACACTTTAGTATTTTACCTTTCTGTTGGAAAGACAGACGCCAGGTATCCGATGAACTGAACCCAATTTATCAATTAAGCTAGTTACACCTTCAAAGTTCCAGGTCACCAAAGATTTGGGAAGCTATTGTAAAAGTTTAACCTATAGACTTTTATTTATTTATTTATTTATTTATTTATTTATTTATTTATTTATTTATGATAGTCGGGGGGGGGAGAGAGAGAGAGAGAGAGAGAGAGAGAGAGAGAGAGAGAGAGAGAAGAGAGGCAGAGACATAGGCAGAGAGAGAAGCAGGCTCCATGCACCGGGAGCCCGACGTGGGACTCGATCCCGGGTCTCCAGGATCGCGCCCTGGGCCAAGGGCAGGCGCCAAACCGCTGCGCCACGCAGGGATTCCCCCCTTTTTTCATTTTTTTCTTTTTCTTTTTTTTTAACCTGCTTGCTCGTCACAAGGAAAAGTACACGAGACGGACAAAATCGATCATTTGAAGTAGTTTCCGTGGACAAATCCTCAGAGGCACAACTCCACTAATCCGTTGAGTTCACAGCAAAGTTGAGTACGCCCGTCCCTCGGGGCCTGGACCCTCCGGCATGGGCATGGCATCCGGGTGGGTCCCGGTGGAACAAGGGGATAAGTAGTTCTCCTTTTCTTTTCTGTGCCTGTGGGTCTAAGAAGACACCACACGTGTCTTGTTTCTTTGTAATGAGGTGGCGGAAGGGTCTATCTCGATCACCACCATTCCAGGCCCACAAACTGTGACGGGAGCACAGCACATCCCACCGCCCACCCCAACGGCGGCGGGGGCGGGGGCGCGTGGGGACAAAACCGGTTATCCGTATGAAGTGTGACGGTGATAGGTAGCTCCCAGGACACGTCTTTTTACAGGAAACCCACAGGGACCGCGGATACGCAGAGATGACTGAGGCTGATGTGAATCCGAAGGCCTACCCCCTGGCAGATGCCCACCTCCCCAAGAAACTCCTGGACGCGTGTTCAGCAGTCCCGTAACTACAAGCAGCTTCGGAAAGGAGCCCACGAAGCCACCAAAACCCTCTGTGGAGAGGCATCTCTGAGTTCATCCTGATGGCTGGCTGCAGACGCCGAGCCCCTGGAGATCATCCCGCACCGTCCGCCGCCCGCCTGCCTGCCTGCCGCGTGAAGAGAAGAACGTGCCCTACGTGTTCGTGCGCTCCAAGCAGGCCCTCGGGCGGGCCTGCGGGGTGTCCGGGCCTGTCCTCGCCTGTCCCGTCACCATCCAAGGAGGCTCGCAGCCAAAGCCGCAGATCCAGTCCATTCAGCAGTCCATCGAAAGGCTCTTCGTGGAAACCGCTGGCCTCTGTCCCACCCCTCACGGAGCCCAGCCCTCCCCCCTGGGGTTGTGTCTACCGTCTGCGTTCGCATGTAGTTTCTCCAGCTGCCTTCTCTCGTTCTTTTTTTTTTTTTTTAAATTTTTATTTATTTATGATAGTCACAGAGAGAGAGAGAGAGAGGCAGAGACACAGGCAGAGGGAGAAGCAGGCTCCCCGCAGGGAACCCGATGCGGGCACACGAGCCCAGGGTACCCCTTCCACCTCCCCAACCCCCGCCCCGCATCCAGCCCCGAGAGGAAGGCAGCCGCCCAACCACTGAGCCACCCAGGCGTCCGTCCCTCTTTTCCTTTCTCTTATCCGTCAACCTTCCAGCCTTCCGCCTCCACCTCCGCCTGTTCCTTCATCTCGGTTTCGTCCTGGAAAACAGGCTTTGTCCGTGGTTGCCTCCCTCTCAGCCCTCTGAAAGAGGTGGAGTGGGTTGGGCATCAGTTCTGGTGCTCGTGCGTGCGTGTGGACTTGGGATTTCCGGCGTCCGCCTGCCTGGCCTGCTTTCCCCGTCTTCTTCATGATTTGGACTCAAGGGAAGTGGCGGGGGGTTGGGGGGGGGGGGAGATCGGGTCCTTATTTCTCTGGACCACCTCTTGGGTCCCATCCCACGAGGCATCTTTCTGATGGGGTGACCTAGAAGTCCGAA
>NC_132849.1:558052-563052 GCF_048164855.1 Canis lupus baileyi | reverse complement strand
CACCGCCGGGGGGCGGGGGCGAGCGGCGGACGCGGGCGGGAAGGCCGCAGCGGGCCCGGGAAGCGCCGGGCGCCCCGGGGAGCGCGGCACCGGGTCGGCAAGACGGACGACGGACGGGGGCGGACTTTCGGGAAAGGCCGCGGACGGGAGACGCCCCGGCGGCCAGGGGCCAGCCAGGCGCCGGAGAACGGCGAGCGGGAGCGGTGGAGGAGAGGACCGCGGGCCACCGCGAGGGGCTTTCGGGAAGCCTCAGAAGGCACCCGGGAGGCCGAGGTCGGGCGCCCAGGGGCGCACGCGGGGTCCCACCGCCCGAGGCCTCCAGCGCAAGGGCGGTCCCGCGGCACCCGAGGACGCCGGCCCGGCCCCCCACGGCGGGCCCCAAGCAACCTCGCGGGGCTCGGGGGCCCCAACCGCCACCGTTCACGCGACCGGTTCTCCCGAGAACGCTCTCCCGCACACGCGCAACGACGCCCCGCCCCAACACCCCCCGCGCGCCTCCCTCCTCCCCTTCCTCGGAGGACCGAGAGCACTTCGCCCGGGGACGCCCCCCCCCGAGCCACGGCGGCCAAGGGGGGGGCAAGACACCCAACAGCGGCGAGGCCGGTTTCGGTCCACGGAGGGCGGAGTTAGGGGCGCGGCACGCGCGGCGCGCCCGCGACCGTGCGGTCGGGGGACGCGGGCAGGCGGGGGGGACGGGGGGGGCGGGTCGGCGGCGACGGGGAGGAGGCGCACAGCGGGCGAGGGCCGGAAGAGCGCGTGGGGAAGGGCCGGTCCCGGGAAGGGCGCGCCAACGAAGGCGCGAGCCGGGCCACCGGGTAAACGCGCACGGGATCCCACCGCCACCAGCACGAGGGCGGTCCCGCGACGCCCGGGACGCCGGCCGGCCTCAGCACCCTTGGCAGGCCTCCCCGCAAACCGGGCCCCACACCGCCCGGGCCCAGGCACGCGCGACCCCCGCCGCGGGGGTCCCGTCCGAACCTCCGTCCGTCCATCCGCCCGTCCGTCCATCCGTCCGGTCCAACCCGGAGTCACGACCCGGGGAGGCGCCCCCAGGCGGGAGCTGGCCCGACCCACACGCGCCCGCCGAGCCACCGCCGGCGGCGACTCGGCTCGGGAGCGGGCGGCGGCCCAGACAGCCAGCCGGCCGCTAGCGCGGCACACACGCACACACACGGGGTGAGTGGCGTGGGGGGGGGGGGCGGCGGGCCGCCCCAACCCCCCGGCCGCGCGCACGCTCGCACACGCACGCGGGCAACACACCCCGCACCGGACGCCGGCCCGGCCCGGCGGGATCCTCCCCCGTCTCGGAGGGGGGAGGCGCAGGCCGCGGTAGGTAGGCAAAGAGCGGCACTCTGCCCAAACACGTCGCGACGGGAGTCCAACCCCGCGTCGCTGGCCACACTACACGCGCAGAGGAGGGGCAGCGGCTGGGGGCTCCGGTACCCCAAGGCACCCTCTCGGATCGCTAGAGAAGGCTTTCTCACCGAGGGCGCATCGCCCCCACCCGTTCGTCCTCCCAAACGGGCCCCACCAGGCGGCGCTCCGGGGCCGACAGGGCTCGCGGGGCGGGGGGCGGATCTCCGGCAAGGGACAGGCACAGGGCAACCCCGAGCGCTCGCGGCCGGTGCCCCCTCGAGGACGCCACCCCCGCCTCGCCCGCGCACGGCGTGGTCACGTCACCGCCCAGAGGAGAGAGCTCCCCGCCTCCCGCGAGGCGGGCGAGAGAGAGGGACGGAGACGGGGACACGACCCGTGCCGGGAGAGAGGGGCAGCCCCTCGGGCTGGCCAAGCGCCGCGGCGCTGGCCCGGCCCGCCGCGGGCGCTCACGAGCCCCGCCAAGTCCTCCGAGTCACACCGCCCCACGCCACCCACCCCCCGCCGGCGCGGCGAGGGGGGGAGGAGAGGAGAGGGGAAAGGAAGACGAGGCGCCCGCGCCCCCGCCAGGGGCACGGGTGCGCCTCCCTTGCCGACTTCTTCCACCACCCGCTCCTCGGACACGCCGACGACGGCGGCGGCAGCCCGAGGGGAGTCGCCGGGGAAGGAAACGACGCCACCGCTCGGCCTCAGGCACCTGAGGCGACCTGGAGCGCTCCAGGGGCACCACGGAGGGCCGGGCGCAACGCGCTCAAGCGCGCCCAGGCCGGGCGGTGAGCAGCGCGGCGTCGGGCCGGCCCTCCCCGCGGAGGAGGGGAGGGCCGCTCGCCACGGACCCAGGGCCTTCGGGAAAGGCCGGCGAGAGTGTCCGCCGCGTCCGAGGACCCCGGTCCCGCCAGCGCCGCGAGGCAAGAAGGCGGGAGGCCGGGGTCGGGCCGGAGTCCGCACCACCCCCAACCCCGGCGCGCGCCCCCCGCGCACCCGCCACGACGGCCGGGCGCGGAGGAGCCGGGGAGGGAGGGGCCCGCGGGCAGAACGAGAAGAGCGGTCGCATCCGCCGTGGACGCCCGTCCCTCGTCTGACGCGGCTTAGGCCCGGCCCAGGAGAGCACGAGATCACCACATCGATCGATCGGCAGCAAGCTGCGGCCCCGAGGGGGCTTCCCGAGGAGCAAAAGCCCAGCGAGGACGGCGACCGGGGGGACCTGCTTCCGCCTCACCGGCAAGCCCCTCGACCCCCGGGGGGGGGGGGGGCAGGAGCGACCGGACAACCCCAGACACAGCGGGGGACGCCTGACACGCGGCACGGAGCCTTGCGAGACAGGGGTTGTCACGGCCAACGGCCGGGTGCCCACGGCATGGAGCGCACGGGGGTAAAAGACCCACCGCCACCTGCCCACACCGCCCTCCCTCGGGTGCCGGAGACCGGAGGGCGACACCGCGACCCGGGCCACCTGGAGTCCAGCACGAGAGCCGGCGCGCAGGCCCAGGCGGACGGCTCAGGCTCCAGCGAGCGAGGACAGGGACCGGCTCGGCCGCGCGGTCAAGCCCGGAACCCCACCCGCGCCCAGAGGCCCACATCTCTAAGGCGAGCGACGGACGGACCGGCTGTCTTTTACGTCTGCCTGTCGTCTGTCTGCCTGTCGCCGAAACACAACGTGTCAGCACCTACCTGGCAACAAAAAATGTTCATCTCGGGCAAGAAAATAACCGCGCCTGCCGGCGGGGACCAGCCACAGGTCACCGCGACCTCCCGGGACCGTGACACGGCCAACTGTCCCCAAAACCTGCCCCACGGCGCCCCCCCACCCCCACCCCACGGAGCCCCCAGGGCTATCTGGTCGACCCAGGGAACGGGGGGGGGGGGGGGGAGGGGAGGAGGGGCGATACGCGGTCGGTGGAGACGCCACGCCGCCACGCCGCCACGCCGCCACGCCGCCAAGCCAGTGATCTCCGAGAGGAGACTTTGAAAAATCATCAAAGTTCTCCGGAGGCAGGCACCGTGCGGAGGCCGTCCCCCGCGGCCCTCAGGACCGCCCCGTGCCTACCGCCGTCCCCAACCCCGGCTCGGGCCAGGGGAGGTGGAGGGCCACGCGCGGCAGAGGCAGCCTCACCGGGAATCGCCACCGGGGCCGGACGCCCGAACGGACGGCCCGCCCACCCCCGCGTGGCACCCGGTCCGACCGCCCGGGACCCACCTCCGCAGCGGGCCTCGGAAAAAGGGGAGAAAATCGCGTCCGACGCCCGGGACCCCCACACGTGCCCGCAGCCGGGTCTGTCGCGCCACCCACGGGCTTCCCCTCCAGGCTCAGACCGGTCCCCGTCGCCAGGGCGTGACCACGGGAGACAACCGAGTGACACGGAAGGCAGGCCCGAAGATCGCCCGGAGCCACAGGACGGACGGCGGGACACACCCTGTCCCCCGCCCCCGAGGCGGCCCAGGTCGGTCCGCGCGGGCGGAGGAGGAGCCACCGGCGGGTGCTGGTCGACCCACCCAGGCGGCCCGCACGGCCTCCTCCGGGAGCGAGGCGGAGGCGACAGCGGCGACAGCGGCGACGGCGACACTCCCTCGCAGCTCCGGAGGTCCAATCTCCGGCGAGCGCATCGCGCGCCGAGGCCCCGGCGACAGCCGGACGCTCGCGCCGGAGCCGCCCTCCTCCTGGAACTCGGCCCCGGGAAACCGACACCAAAGCTGTTCCTTGCCTGTCGCCGCCGAGCCTCCGGAGGGGACACGCTCTATAAAAGCGGCCGCCAGGTGGCACCCGACAACCGGCGCGAACGACAGCGGGACAGATCCGGGCGGCGAGGCCGTCAGGGCGCCTCGGATCTCGCCTCTCGGCCCGGGGACGGCGGAGGGCCCCGGGAGCACACGGCCGCGCACCGCGCGAACCCCCGTCCTCCCGGGGCGGGGGAGCCTTGGAAAACCCGTCCGTCCGTCCGTCCGTCCGTCCGGGCCCGCTGCCGCCCGGAAAGGGGGTCGCGCTCGCCGCGCGGGGCTCCCGGGACGACTCAGGCACGTTTCCGAGGTCAGGGAGGGAACGTAGAGCCGAAACCAGGCGAGGACTCTTAGGACGGCAACGGATGCACCGTTTTTTCTCGTGTCCTTCCTTTTTTTTTTTTTTTTTTCTTTTTCTTTAGGATTTTATTTATATATTTATAAGACGAAGGAGGGAGGGAGGGAGGGAGGGAGGGAGGGAGGTCACGAAGGAGGTCTGAACCAAAGGCGCTGGAGAGGACGGTGTGCCCCCCCCCCCCCCCCCGCACCACCTTCACCTCCACCCTCTCAGCGTCTGGGACCTGACCCCCCCCCCCCCAAATACTTGTCTATTGGGTTGAATGAGAAGAGGTCGTGGAAGAGGAACTCAATTCTGGGGGGGAGGGGAGGCTCAAAGAACATAAGGATTTTCTTTTTCTTTCTTTCTTTCTTTCTTTCTTTCTTTCTTTCTTTCTTTCTTTCTTATAACACAATCTGTTTCTCCAGAATTCTCCTGCTCACGCTCAACTTCCTGTCCTTGAAGAGAAGAATGTCATTCACTCCCCTCCTGGCGCTCTCCTCCAAGGCACCTTCCAGGGGCAGGAGAAAGGGTGTGCTTCTCTTCTCAGAGGAAAAGGAGGGGAGTCAGCGGG
>NC_132849.1:530021-552521 GCF_048164855.1 Canis lupus baileyi | reverse complement strand
GCGGTCCCGCGACGCCCGGGACGCCGGCCGGCCTCAGCACCCTTGGCAGGCCTCCCCGCAAACCGGGCCCCACACCGCCCGGGCCCAGGCACGCGCGACCCCCGCCGCGGGGGTCCCGTCCGAACCTCCGTCCGTCCATCCGCCCGTCCGTCCATCCGTCCGGTCCAACCCGGAGTCACGACCCGGGGAGGCGCCCCCAGGCGGGAGCTGGCCCGACCCACACGCGCCCGCCGAGCCACCGCCGGCGGCGACTCGGCTCGGGAGCGGGCGGCGGCCCAGACAGCCAGCCGGCCGCCAGCGCGGCACACACGCACACACACGGGGTGAGTGGCGTGGGGGGGGGGGGGCGGGCCGCCCCAACCCCCCGGCCGCGCGCACGCTCGCACACGCACGCGGGCAACACACCCCGCACCGGACGCCGGCCCGGCCCGGCGGGATCCTCCCCCGTCTCGGAGGGGGGAGGCGCAGGCCGCGGCAGGTAGGCAAAGAGCGGCACTCTGCCCAAACACGTCGCGACGGGAGTCCAACCCCGCGTCGCTGGCCACACTACACGCGCAGAGGAGGGGCAGCGGCTGGGGGCTCCGGTACCCCAAGGCACCCTCTCGGATCGCTAGAGAAGGCTTTCTCACCGAGGGCGCATCGCCCCCACCCGTTCGTCCTCCCAAACGGGCCCCACCAGGCGGCGCTCCGGGGCCGACAGGGCTCGCGGGGCGGGGGGCGGGTCTCCGGCAAGGGACAGGCACAGGGCAACCCCGAGCGCTCGCGGCCGGTGCCCCCTCGAGGACGCCGCCTCCGCCTCGCCCGCGCACGGCGTGGTCACGTCACCGCCCAGAGGAGAGAGCTCCCCGCCTCCCGCGAGGCGGGCGAGAGAGAGGGACGGAGACGGGGACACGACCCGTGCCGGGAGAGAGGGGCAGCCCCTCGGGCTGGCCAAGCGCCGCGGCGCTGGCCCGGCCCGCCGCGGGCGCTCACGAGCCCCGCCAAGTCCTCCGAGTCACACCGCCCCACGCCACCCACCCCCCGCCGGCGCGGCGAGGGGGGGAGGAGAGGAGAGGGGAAAGGAAGACGAGGCGCCCGCGCCCCCGCCAGGGGCACGGGTGCGCCTCCCTTGCCGACTTCTTCCACCACCCGCTCCTCGGACACGCCGACGACGACGGCGGCGGCAGCCCGAGGGGAGTCGCCGGGGAAGGAAACGACGCCACCGCTCGGCCTCAGGCACCTGAGGCGACCTGGAGCGCTCCAGGGGCACCACGGAGGGCCGGGCGCAACGCGCTCAAGCGCGCCCAGGCCGGGCGGTGAGCAGCGCGGCGTCGGGCCGGCCCTCCCCCGCGGAGGAGGGGAGGGCCGCTCGCCACGGACCCAGGGCCTTCGGGAAAGGCCGGCGAGAGTGTCCGCCGCGTCCGAGGACCCCGGTCCCGCCAGCGCCGCGAGGCAAGAAGGCGGGAGGCCGGGGTCGGGCCGGAGTCCGCACCACCCCCAACCCCGGCGCGCGCCCCCCGCGCACCCGCCACGACGGCCGGGCGCGGAGGAGCCGGGGAGGGAGGGGCCCGCGGGCAGAACGAGAAGAGCGGTCGCATCCGCCGTGGACGCCCGTCCCTCGTCTGACGCGGCTTAGGCCCGGCCCAGGAGAGCACGAGATCACCACATCGATCGATCGGCAGCAAGCTGCGGCCCCGAGGGGGCTTCCCGAAGAGCAAAAGCCCAGCGAGGACGGCGACCGGGGGGACCTGCTTCCGCCTCACCGGCAAGCCCCTCGACCCCCGGGGGGGGGGGGGCAGGAGCGACCGGACAACCCCAGACACAGCGGGGGACGCCTGACACGCGGCACGGAGCCTTGCGAGACAGGGGTTGTCACGGCCAACGGCCGGGTGCCCACGGCATGGAGCGCACGGGGGTAAAAGACCCACCGCCACCTGCCCACACCGCCCTCCCTCGGGTGCCGGAGACCGGAGGGCGACACCGCGACCCGGGCCACCTGGAGTCCAGCACGAGAGCCGGCGCGCAGGCCCAGGCGGACGGCTCAGGCTCCAGCGAGCGAGGACAGGGACCGGCTCGGCCGCGCGGTCAAGCCCGGAACCCCACCCGCGCCCAGAGGCCCACATCTCTAAGGCGAGCGACGGACGGACCGGCTGTCTTTTACGTCTGCCTGTCGTCTGTCTGCCTGTCGCCGAAACACAACGTGTCAGCACCTACCTGGCAACAAAAAATGTTCATTTCGGGCAAGAAAATAACCGCGCCTGCCGGCGGGGACCAGCCACAGGTCACCGCGACCTCCCGGGACCGTGACACGGCCAACTGTACCCAAAACCTGCCCCACGGCGCCCCCCCACCCCCACCCCACGGAGCCCCCAGGGCTATCTGGTCGACCCAGGGAAACCGGGGGGGGGGGGGGGGGTGGGTGAGGAGGGGCGATACGCGGTCGGTGGAGACGCCACGCCGCCACGCCGCCACGCCGCCACGCCGCCACGCCAGTGATCTCCGGGAGGAGACTTTGAAAAATCATCAAAGTTCTCCGGAGGCAGGCACCGTGCGGAGGCCGTCCCCCGCGGCCCTCAGGACCGCCCCGTGCCTACCGCCGTCCCCAACCCCGGCTCGGGCCAGGGGAGGTGGAGGGCCACGCGCGGCAGAGGCAGCCTCACCGGGAATCGCCACCGGGGCCGGACGCCCGAACGGACGGCCCGCCCACCCCCGCGTGGCACCCGGTCCGACCGCCCGGGACCCACCTCCGCAGCGGGCCTCGGAACAAGGGGAGAAAATCGCGTCCGACGCCCGGGACCCCCACACGTGCCCGCAGCCGGGTCTGTCGCGCCACCCACGGGCTTCCCCTCCAGGCTCAGACCGGTCCCCGTCGCCAGGGCGTGACCACGGGAGACAACCGAGTGACACGGAAGGCAGGCCCGAAGATCGCCCGGAGCCACAGGACGGACGGCGGGACACACCCTGTCCCCCGCCCCCGAGGCGGCCCAGGTCGGTCCGCGCGGGCGGAGGAGGAGCCACCGGCGGGTGCTGGTCGACCCACCCAGGCGGCCCGCACGGCCTCCTCCGGGAGCGAGGCGGAGGCGACAGCGGCGACAGCGGCGACGGCGACACTCCCTCGCAGCTCCGGAGGTCCAATCTCCGGCGAGCGCATCGCGCGCCGAGGCCCCGGCGACAGCCGGACGCTCGCGCCGGAGCCGCCCTCCTCCTGGAACTCGGCCCCGGGAAACCGACACCAAAGCTGTTCCTTGCCTGTCGCCGCCGAGCCTCCGGAGGGGACACGCTCTATAAAAGCGGCCGCCAGGTGGCACCCGACAACCGGCGCGAACGACAGCGGGACAGATCCGGGCGGCGAGGCCGTCAGGGCGCCTCGGATCTCGCCTCTCGGCCCGGGGACGGCGGAGGGCCCCGAGAGCACACGGCCGCGCACCGCGCGAACCCCCGTCCTCCCGGGGCGGGGGAGCCTTGGAAAACCCGTCCGTCCGTCCGTCCGTCCGTCCGGGCCCGCTGCCGCCCGGAAAGGGGGTCGCGCTCGCCGCGCGGGGCTCCCGGGACGACTCAGGCACGTTTCCGAGGTCAGGGAGGGAACGTAGAGCCGAAACCAGGCGAGGACTCTTAGGACGGCAACGGATGCACCGTTTTTTCTCGTGTCCTTCCTTCCTTTTTTTTTTTTTTTTTTTCTTTTTCTTTAGGATTTTATTTATATATTTATAAGACGAAGGAGGGAGGGAGGGAGGGAGGTCACGAAGGAGGTCTGAACCAAAGGCGCTGGAGAGGACGGTGTGCCCCCCCCCTCCCCCGCACCACCTTCACCTCCACCCTCTCAGCGTCTGGGACCTGACCCCCCCCCCCCCCAAATACTTGTCTATTGGGTTGAATGAGAAGAGGTCGTGGAAGAGGAACTCAATTCTGGGGGGGAGGGGAGGCTCAAAGAACATAAGGATTTTCTCTTTCTTTCTTTCTTTCTTTCTTTCTTTCTTATAACACAATCTGTTTCTCCAGAATTCTCCTGCTCACGCTCAACTTCCTGTCCTTGAAGAGAAGAATGTCATTCACTCCCCTCCTGGCGCTCTCCTCCAAGGCACCTTCCAGGGGCAGGAGAAAGGGTGTGCTTCTCTTCTCAGAGGAAAAGGAGGGGAGTCAGCGGGACCTTCTTTCACCTGGGGGGGTGGGGGGAGCGGCGGTGTGCGTGTGTTTCTTTGCTGCTGCTGCTGCTACTCTATCAAAGTGTCTCCAGGTAGGGAGGCCGGGGTGGCTCAGCGGTTGAGCGCCTGCCTTTGGCCCAGGGCGTGATCCCGGGGTCCTGGGATCGAGTCCAACAGCGGGCTCCCTGCATGGATGGAGTCTCCTTCTCCTTCTGCCTGTGTCTCTGCCTCTGTGTGCATCCGTGCGTGCGTGCGTCCGTCCGCGTGCGTGCGTCCGTCCGTGTGCGTGCGTGCGTGCGTGCGTCCGTCCGTGTGCGTGCGTGCGTGCGTGCGCGCGCGCGTGCGTCTCAGGACTACCTACATAAAATCTTCAATCAATCAACGTGTCTATGGTTCAAAACAGTACTCTGGTTTCCTTCGTACCCAAGTCCTATGTCAGATTGGACTTTTGACAGGAGAAGGGAGGGCGGGCCACATTTTCTTCTGCCCTGGCGGAGGAGAAAGGGAAGATGGGCGGGCACAGACCTGGGCATAGTCTTCTCTGTCGTGGGGGTGAGCGGAGGAGTCGGATTCGGCTCTCACGGGACGGGGTCTAATTTCTCCGTGGACGGACAATTGGGCAGAACGTCAGGCGAACGGAGGACGAGTCATGGTCAGAAGACCATGGACAAGACCGGCTATAGATGCTGGAGTTTCCGGAGCAATGATTTCATCAGAGGCACGCGAAGGCCAAAGACTTCCAGGGAGCGTGTTTATAGACGCCTCGGCCTGTAGGTCCTTCCTTTCGAATGGACGGTGCTCCCATCCGGTCGGTCGGTCGGTCCGGTCGGTCACCTTAGCATATCTTCTCCAGCTCCCGTGAGCCGTGTGGTCATGCAATTCTACTTTGGGCCTAACGGGGGATGGATGGGACCGACCGTGCCACAGAAAGGGAGACCGCATCGAGTCCTTGAGCCTAAGGCACGTCTAAGACAGTGACTCTCTAAAGTACGTGGAGGGGATCCCTGGGTGGCGCAGCGGTCGGTTTGGCGCCTGCCTTTGGCCCGGGGCGCGATCCTGGAGACCCGGGATCGAATCCCACGTCGGGCTCCCTCCCTGTGCATGGAGCCTGCTTCTCCCTCTGCCTCTGTCTCTGCCTCTCTCTCTGTCTCTCTCTCTCTCTCTGTCTCTCTCTCTCTCTCTCTCTCTCTATGATTATCATAAATAAATAAAAATATTTAAAAAAATAAAAATAAAATAAAGTACATGGAGGCAGAAGGAGGCCAGCTGGAGTTTTGTTGTGTGGGTTGCGTATCTGTGGCAATGGGGTGGGTGTGGGTGGCTGTTGTTTGTTTTCTGGACGAGGTGAAAGAACCCTTTGAGTGCAAGTATTTGCAGAAGGGGGCCGGCGGGATGGGAAGGTGTGGGTCAGTCCATTCACCGAGAAAACCGGAGACTCGGCCTTTTTAAGAACTCGGCAACGGGAGGAGTATAGCTTGGCTCATCGCAGCAACTGGCAACTCAGCAGAAACAACAGAACATTCCCAGAATGAATGGAGTTTGCAGGAGCCAACGTGAGCATGCCCCACCACCCTCCGCGGGTGCGTCCGTGTAAACACACACACACACACACACACACACACACACACCCCCGGCCTTCCATTTCCAAATCCACCAGAGGACTCAGGGTTGGTTGGGGGTGGGGATGGAGGGTGGCGGGTGGCAGAAGGGAGGTTCAGGGCCATCCATTCCAATGGCCCTCATTCAATCATTTCATTCAAATGCACATGGCTGTCTGTTAAAGTCCGAGCCTGGGACTTCTCTCCATTGAATGGCTTTCTGCACCTCCCCCAAACCCTCAGGCTGCGGCTCCCAAGCTGTGGGGGAGGGGAGAGAAGAAAAGAGAAGAGAAGAGGAGAGGAGAGGAGGGGAGGGGAGGGGGAAAGAGAAGGGCAAAGAGGATGTCTGAAGAACTCACATTGTTTGGGGTCCAAAAGCGACCCCTCCTGGTTTCCTGACCCAGGAAACCCCAATAAACCCTTTGGGAATCAATCCTGAATGTGGAGGATGCCATCTCACTCTTAATGCCTTCCAGGGGTGGGGGTGCGTCTGGGAGGGCGTGGCATGGCGGGGACTGGTGAATCTGATGGGGAGTTAAACACATGACCACCGTGGTGTCTTAGGGTCCAGAGGCCAAACACAGGCATGGAGTGATATGGGCGAAGGACTAAGGGAGGCCTGGCCAGGGACAGTTCTGACTCATCCACCCTGGGTGAGGGCCCAACAAGGACACTCTTTCCTCTAAAGCGACGGGCCAACAGTCTCCTGGTTCCCCATCGACCTGTCCTCCCTCTCGCACCCACTTCCCAAGGGAAATCCGCAGTCTCATTCGAAGTAGTCCCCGGCTGTGTCACAAGCCACCTTCTGTCTACTAAAAGGAGTAAGGAAGATGGACAAACATGAACCAGCCCGACAGATGGCACCTCCGCACGGAGGGGTTGGGGGGTGGGGCCCTCCCCGGACAAAACGTGACTCTGAGCTTGAAAACATGAAAGGGCAGAAGCTCCCGGGGGGGGGGGGGGGGGGGGGGGGGGGGGGGCCGGCCCGGCCCCGGGCCCCAGGCCCCGGCAGGCCCGCTCCGTCAGAAGAGCACTCAACTTTTGATTGCAGTCAGGGTTGTGAGTTTGAGCCCCACGTTGGGTCTAGAGATGATGAAAAATGAAGGAACAAACTCTCAATAACTTAAGTATGTATGGAGCGCCTGGGTGGCTCAGCGGTGGAGCGTCCAGGGATCCCCGGGTGGCTCAGCGGTTTAGCGTCTGCCTTCAGCCCAGGGCCTGATCCTGGAGACCCAGGATCGAGTCCCACGTCAGGCTCCCTGCATAGAGTCTGCTTCTCCCTCTGCCTGTGTCTCTGTCTCTGTGTCTCTCGTGAATAAATAAATAAAATATTAAAAAAAAGAAAGAAAGAAACGACTACAACATTCCATTTTAGGTGACGTCTATTTTTCTTTTTACCACAACTGGGGGGAAGAAAAGCAAAACAAACAAAAACAAACAACAACAACAACAAGACCCCACCCCCACCCCCCCACCCTGTCCTTGGCTCAGAGTAAGGGAATTCCTGGGTCAGGTTGAAAGAGGGGGAGGGGGTGATATCCTGTCGTCCGCAGTGTGGAAAACCAGGGTTCAGCAACCTGGAATTGTTTCTGCCTCGCCAGGTAGACAGACGTGGTCACTGTCGTCAGCCCTGCAAAAGCAAGGCAAGAGGGGATCCCTGGGTGGCGCAGCCGTTTGGCGCCTGCCTTTGGCCCAGGGCGCGATCCTGGAGACCCGGGATCGAATCCCATATCAGGCTCCCGGTGCATGGAGCCTGCTTCTCCCTCTGCCTGTGTCTCTGCCTCTCTCTCTCTGTGTGACTATCATAAGTAAATAAATAAAAAAAAGAAAAAAAAAAAAGAAAAAAAAAAAAAAAGCAAGGCAAGAGGGAAGAACCTCCGCATTTCCAAGCACCTCGTAGGGGCAACCTGGGAGGCTCGCTGGGGTTAAGCAGCTGACTCTCGGTTTCATCCGCCAGGAGGTGGCACTCTTGACTCGCCCAGTGAGGCCGCGGCGACCTCTGGAAGGAAGGTATCAGGCTCACGGTTTCCGAGGGGCTCGGGTGGCTCCCGAGAAGTGGATCTGAGTGTCTCCAGGCTGTCTGATCCTATCTGAGTCTTAGGATGCGATTCCAGGGGCCCCTGGCCCGCTCGGTCAGTAGAGAGCACGACTCTTGGCCTCCAGGCCGTGAGTGCGAGCCCTACGTTGGGAGTAGAGATCACTCTGAAAAATAAACCGGGGCGGGGGGGGGGGGGGGGAGGGGGGGGCGGAGGAAGAGAAGAGAAAAGAAAAACAGATGCCATTGCACTCAAGGAAGGCAGGTCTTGGTGATACAAGGGATTCTTCCAACAGTGGCCGGTCACAATGAGAACATATTCCCACGGAACAGACCTCACGCAGATGATTGGCAATTGCCATAAAAGAAAGATAACTCATTAGAAAAAGAGAGAGAAAGAGAGAAAAAGAAAAAAAGAAAAGAAAAGAAAAGAAAAAAGATAACTCACTGAGAGTTTCTGAACACTGACGGGTCACAGGTAGGGAGAAAAGATAAGGATTTTAAAGATTTTTTTTTCTTTAGATTTTATGTATTTATTCATGAGAGACACAAACGCACACAGAGAGAGAGAGAGAGAGAGAGAGAGAGAGAGAGAGAGGCAGAGACACAGGCAGAGGGAGAAGCAGGCTCCATGCAGGGTCTCCAGGATCACGGCCTGGGCTGAAGGCAGCGCTAAACCGCTGAGTCACCAGGGCTGCCCAAGGATAAGGATTTTAATTTGTTTACAAACTCACTCGTTCCTCCAATTTCTCTAAGGTATAGATATCTCTACAGACAAAGTTTCCTTCAAACTGGAAGAGCAAACATGAGGGGATCAGCAGTGATTTGAACAAGAGTCCTTAAAAAAGGGTCATCAGGACGCCTGGGTGGTTCAGCGGTGGGAGCAGCTGTCTTTGGCTCAGGGTGTGATCCTGGAGTCCCTCATCGGTCTCTCCCTGCAGAGCCTGCTTCTCCCTCTGCCTGTGTCTCTGCCTCTCTCTCATTGTGTCTCTCGTGAATAACTAAATAAAGTCTTTAAAAAACAAAAACAAAGAAACCGGTCATCATTGTCTTTCGCTCTTTTCAGTTCCATGTTGTTCCTTTTAGTTCTGTTTGTTTAAGATTTTATTTATGTATGAGAGAGAGAGAGAGAGAGAGAGAGAGAGAGAGAGAGAGAAGCAGGCCCCATGGAGGGAGCCCGATGCGGGACTCGAACCCGGGACTCCGGGGTCACGCCTTAAGCCCAAGGCAGAGGCTCCACCGCTGAGGCACCCAGAAGTCCCTGGTTTTGTTCTGGGTAAATGCAGCTATTTCACTAGTTCTGGCAATTCATACTGTTGTTCGATGATCTCAGGGTGACCAGAAACTGAGATGTGTCAAAAGTCCTTTGCGTGGTTCTTCTGGAATCTGGGATAAATAAAAAATAAATAAATAAATAAATAAATAAATAAATAAATAAATAAGTGTGCGTGTGTGTGTGTGTGTGTGTGTGTGTGTGTGTGTTTTGTTTGTTTTTGCAAGAGCATCAGAACATGGCATGTACATGACATGGCGGTCACCGGTGGACGTGGTTAAAGACCCGAGGAGAGTTGGCTAGAGTGCAGTCGAGAAGAAAAACGGATTATGATTTGTCACACACGGCATTTTAACAATGTACCGGGGCACGTTACCACTTAACGAATTTACGTCGCTTTTGGAACACCCACAGCATTCACGCAACCAATATAATCTAAGAGGGCTTATGATTCTTTGTCTGACGCTGCTTCTCACGTGCCTTCACATAGCAGGTAAACGACCTATGTTAGTCAAGAGACTCAACCTAGGGCTAGACTTTTCTGGGATCCGCTGAAAATCCATGAGCGGATGAAGGAACCAGCAAACAGCCGGGCAGCCAACCGACCAGCCAGATACACAAACCATCCATCCATCCAACCAACCAACCAACCAACCAACCAACATCTCAGAAGCTTTCAAGGCCCGGGCCTATAAAGGATCACGGGTCATTACAAAACTGAAAACAATGTCAGTATCTGTTTCGCCAGGGTGGCCCTAGGAGATTCCACAGGAGCTTATAGAGTTGTCTCCAAAATGTAGCTCCTTTAATATTGAGAAGTTTTCACTCTCTCACGGAGGTAATTCGCGGATAAAAAGGAATATAAAAACCTGGCTGGTCCGGAGAGAGAAAATAATAATAATATATTTTTCTCTTCTCTGTTCACAATCCCTTGCCATGATGAGACTACCAACGCAAGGAAATCTCTTCATTTTAACAGAGACAAGAGCCGAGTCTTAATGCTATACCAGTGTACTAGTAAAGCTCACTTCTCCCAATCTCAGTCTGTCCTGACCATGCCTACAATTCCTTTTCAAAAAAATCTGCTTCCGGGACGCCTGGGTGTTTCAGTGGTTAAGCCTCTGCCTTTGGCTCAGGACGTGATCCCGGACTCCCGGGATCGGGTCCCATAGCGGGCTCCTTGCACGGAGCCTTCTTTTCCCTCTCTCTGCCTCTCTCTGTCCCTCCCTCCCTCCCTCCCTCCCTCCACTCCCTTCCTTCTGAATAAGTAAATAAAATCTTAAAAAAGAAAAAAATAGCCAGGCTCATTTCAGGACAGAATTATTTTCTTTTCCCTCACCAAAACATGTATTCTCACGCCTTGTACGTTTCCTACACATCTCCTACTTGTCACACACGGAATTGTTTTCCTTCTCGTTCTCCAGTAGTCTCCATTCCATTGGCAGGCTTTTGCAAAATTGTAATATATTAACTTCCTTTCAGAGAGAGAGCACTGTGTGAAGGGGGGAAGGGGGAGGAGGAGGAGGAGGGAGAGGGAGAGAGTGGGAGACCGAGCATCTTTCCTTTTTTACACTATTTTGTTTCTTTATTCCTGTGTGTGAGAGAGAGACAGAGACAGAGACATGGGCAGAAGCAGGTCCCCCCCCCCCCCCCCCCCCCCCCGCAAGGAGACGGATGCAGGAAAGGATCCCAGACCCGCATGATCGGGAACGAACGAACAGAACTTCATCCCAGATCGTGGGAACTTGTGAAATATTGGCACTCGTCCTTATCGCTCCGAGCTGTCCTGTTCCGATGATGTTTACCCGCGCCAGCCTTTGAACTCCTAACCTACAGTTCCTTTTTTTTTTTTTTTTTTTAATTTTTATTTATTTATGATAGTCACACAGAGAGAGAGAGAGAGAGAGAGAGGCAGAGACATAGGCAGAAGGAGAAGCAGGCTCCATGCACCGGGAGCCCGACGTGGGATTCGATCCCGGGTCTCCAGGATCGCGCCCTGGGCCAAAGGCAGGCGCCAAACCGCTGCGCCACCCAGGGATCCCATAAGCTACAGTTCCTTTACAAAGGGATGTTAGCAATATAGCATCCGGAGGTAGAGGAAACCTCTCCCTCGTAGAACCCACAGGGACACGTAGACACAGACGAGACGCCAACAAAGTATATAGCCTTGGTCTCACTCCTATCTATCTGTGGAGAGGTCACGAAAGACCCGATGTTCCGATCTCCCCGCTGGCTGGGTGACAACAACTCCAGTGGCCAGCGAGCGTGACCGCGTCCGGACCCCGTCCATGTCCATCCTTTGGTTTCCATTTCGAAAGAGAAGAGGCCGGTTTCCTGCAAAGATACCCAAAGCCGCAGCAACAACCCAACCCGAAGAAGACCAGAGCGTCTGTCTCCCGGAGCGAGCCGAGCACTGGTTCCTCACTCACCAACAGTCGGGACATGACTGATGGAACCAGAGGGATTCCTAGGTTAGGTTCCGGTCCCTGGGCTGGCCTCATTGCCAGCTTTCTCTAATCGTGGAGAGCATAGCATTGAGGCATGAGCAAAGCACCCCATTCACCCGGTTCGGGCCATGTGAGCCTCAGGTTCCCCTTCCACGTGTCCCAGGTCAGCGAGCACTTGCAAGTAAGTATAGGCCCCCTAAGCAGTCCAGTGGTAGCCTGCCGGAGTTTCCTGTGGCTGGCGGGGGGGGTGGGGGTGTCCTGTGCTCAACCTTCGCTGCAGGGTTCTCTAGGGTCTGGTTCGGTTCGCCCCGCTTTTCTGCGTGCGCGTGCACGTGCGTGTGCATGCTCCATAAGGAGCTGGGGCGTCCTCGGGAGGAGGGACGCCGTAGAGAGTGGACAGTTTATTCTCTGATCTTGGTACGGGCAAGGCTGTAGGGCTTGAACTCTATGGGAACCAGGAAGGTTTTCTTCCGTTTTCTCATCGTCAGTTTTGGCAGGTTGCCTTTTAGCGATCGATCAATCCGATCGAAACAAAACAAAACAAAACAAAACAACTTTTTTTCCCTTTTTGTAAAGATTCTGTTTATTTTCTCCTGAGACACAGTGAGTGGGAGAGTCGGACCGACACACAGGCAGAGGGAGAAGCAGGCTCCATGCTGGGAGCCCGACGTGGGACTCTGATGCCGGGCCTCCAGGATCAGGCCCCGGGCTGAAGGCGGCGCTCAACCGCCGAGCCACCCGGGCTGCCCACCTTTTTCTTTTCTTTTCTTTTCTTTTCTTTTCTTTTCTTTTCTTTTCTTTTCTTATTGTTTTATTTTCAAAAGATTTTAGGTGTATGCGATGTTTACACCCAGGTTAGGGCTCGTCCTCACAACCGAGAAATATAGAGTCCCACACTCCACCCACAGTGCCAGCCAGCAGCCACGCAGCCCTTCATCGATTTCATTTGTTCATTTATTTGCTTGCTTGCTTGCTTGCTTGCTTCCTGGCTTGCTTATGTATACATTCATTCAGCCGGTCGGTCGGTCAGTCGATCAGTCCAGTCAGTCAGTCCTTTTAATTAATCATTCATTCTTTCCTGTTTTAGAGATGTTCTTTATTTATCCATGAGAGACACACAGAGACAGGTATTGACAGATGCAGAGAGAAGCAGGCTCCCCGCGGGGAGCCCCAAGTGGGAGTCGGGGCCCCAGGACCCCAGGATGATGACTGACCTCAAGGCAGATGCTGAACACGGAGCTACCCAGGCATCCCCGTTGCTTGACTTTTTAGGGGAGGCAGACAGGCAACGTGCACTCAGTGGCACGGAAATAGAGCCCAACTAGTGCTGAGTTTTCTGGGAGCCGTTTGGGCCTGGGTCAGTGTGAAAGCCAATGGAGCAGGGCCCAGAAACGTTCAAGGCTGAGAATTTCCTTCCTCCATAATCATTTCACAGATGCTTAACTGAAAGTGGTATCTATGGTATGGCAAACGTCTTTCTCTGTTTGGGTTCTAGCAAGACCCAGAGAGTCGAAGCCCCTAAGCTCACGGACTGAAAGTTGCAAGTTGGATGCAGAGATAGTTAGGCAGGCAGGCAGAGCCGGAAAGGCAGGCGCCACACCGGTGGGTCCAGGTGTGAGGAGTGTGGGATCCCAGGGCAGCTGGGACGGACACAGCCTGGTCCGGATCCACCCAGGTCAGTAGCGTTTCCTGACACAGGACAGGCACCAAAGAGGGGCCTTGGGGTGGCTTTCCTCCTCCGCCTCCTTGGGATGGGGACATCTGCCCCACTCGGGGCATGCCCCCCACCCGCCTGTGCGGTGTGTGGAGAGAGACCCTTTGTCTCGCCGTCACCGCTACAGCAACCGAGGACAGTCCTCAAACAGGAGCACGGTCACATGAGCATCGGTCCCATCTGAACCTATTCCCTCGTTGGGGATCCTAGGGTGCTAGGGTGTGTCTAGGGATACACCTGGAGGACGAGGTCCTGTGTGTGGGAACCCGACGAACGCACAAGAGGGTGGGTGGCGGTGGGAAGGAAGAGGTGCGGACGAGGTGTGCCCGGGTGGCATACCCGAGTTTGAGCGTCTGCCTTCGACTGGGCTCCGGGCGGGCGTCATCACGGCTTTTTGGGGATCCAGCACCGCACCGGGCTCCCCCCCCCCCCCCCCCCCCCGCGTGGAGCCTGCTTCTCCCTCTGCCTGCGTCCCGGCCTCTCTCTGTGTGTCTCCCGTGAATAAATACAGTTTATTTATTCATTTATTTTTTATTTATTTTTTTTTTATAGGGATATTTTAAGACCTTCTTTCAGTTGCCTTTTTATTTTTTTTAATTTTTATTTATTTATGATAGTCACAGAGAGAGAGAGAGGCAGAGACATAGGCAGAGAGAGAAGCAGGCTCCATGCACCGGGAGCCCGATGTGGGATTCGATCCCGGGTCTCCAGGATCGCACCCTGGGCCAAAGGCAGGCGCTAAACCACTGCGCCACCCAGGGATCCCCTTATTCATTTATTTTTTAAATATTTAATTTATTTATTAGAGAGAGAGAGAGAGAGAGAGAGAGAGAGAGAGAGAGAGATCGGGTGCCCGATCAATACAGTGTAAGAAATTAAACTTAAGAGTAAAAAAATGGAGGGCAGCCCCGGTGGCGCAGCGGTTTGGCGCCACCTGCAGCCTGGGGTGTGATCCTGGAGACCCGGGATCCAGTCCCACATCGGGCTCCCTGCATGGAGCCTGCTTCTCCCTCTGTGTCTCTGCCTCTCTCTCTCTCTCTCTCTCTCTCTCTCTCTCTCTCTCTCAATAAAAAAATCCTTTAAAATAATAAACAAACAAACAATGAATGAATGAATGAATGCACGAACGAACAAATAAATAAATAAAATTTAAAGAGTTTCAAAAAAGAGAGTAAAAAAATGGAATGGAAAGATAACTTGGCGAGGAGGATGTGTGAACGTATGTAATGCCGCTGAGCGACTCTAGGCTTAGAAAGGGTTACAAGGTTCCATCGTAGGTGACGCCTGTCTTTTGGACCACAACCGAAACACAAAACAAGACCTCCTGTCCCTGGCTCAGAGTAAGGGAGTTCCTGGGTCAGGCTGGAGGGGGTTCCTGTGGTCCGCAGAGTGCAGAACCCCGGTTCAGCCATCTGGACTCTTTTCTTCCTGTCCGCGGGGACAGGCGTGGTCGCAGACGGCACACTCCTGTAAAGGCAAGGCCAGAAGGAAGAACTTCAGCATTTCTTTTGCTCTTCTTTTCTGTTCTTCCGGTTGTTGTGGTTCCGGTGTCGTTGAGCCTCAGCATTTCCAAGCACCTCCTAGGGGCAACCTGGGAGGCTCGCTGGGGTTAAGCAGCTGACTCTCGGTTTCGTCCGCCAGGAGGTGGCACTCTTGACTCGCCCAGTGAGGACGCGGCGACCTCTGGAAGGAAGGTATCAGGCTCACGGTTTCCGAGGGGCTCGGGTGGCTCCCGAGAAGTGGATCTGAGTGTCTCCAGGCTGTCTGATCCTATCTGAGTCTTAGGATGCGATTCCAGGGGCCCCTGGCCCGCTCGGTCAATAGAGATCACTTTGACAAATGGACCCCGGGGGCCGGGGCCGGGGCCGGGGCCGGGTGGGGGGCGGGGGGGGGGGGGGGGGGGAGAAAGGGAGGGGAGGGAGGAGGGGAGGGCGGCGTGGGGACCGGGGGAGGTCGAAAGAAAGAAAAAGAGACGCCATTCTACTCAAGGAAGGCCTTGGTGATACAGCGGATCCTTCCAACGGTGTCTGGTTGCAATGAGCACGGATTCCCACCGACCTTCTGAAGAGGATTTAACAATCGCCAAAAAAAAGGAAGATGACTCACTGAGAGTTTCTGAACTCTGTTCAGGGTTTCGTGGACCTCATTCAGTTCCACGTTGTTCCTTTCTGTTCGGTTTCCATGCAGCTTTTTCATTAGTTCCGGCAACTCCTACTGTATGTAGTTGGACAATCTCAGGGTGACCAGACACCGGGATTCGTCCAGAGTCCTTTCCGCGAATCTTCTGAAAAGTGGACCGCATTGTTGCAAGACCTTCCTCACAACACCTGCACGTGACAGGGAGGTCACCCACGGATGGACGTGCCTAGAGACCCAATGAGAATTCATTATAATGCAGTCGAGAGGAAAATCCGACCAGTTTCTGTCACACACACATACACACACACACACACACACACACAACACACATGCACGTACGCAGAGCATTTAAACAGTTCGAATGTGGAGTGACGGCACTCTACCAGGACACGTTACAAGTTTAGGAATTTCATTTCCTGTTCGGAACACCGGCAGCATTCACCCACACAATATAATCTAAGAGGGCTTATGATTCTTTGTCTGACAGTGCTTCTCATGTGCCTTCCCATAGCAGGTAAACGACCTATAGTAGTCAAGAGACTCTATTTAGGGTTTGGCATTCTGGGATCCGCTGAGAATCCACGAACGGATGAAGGGACCAGTAGACAGACAGACAGGCAGCCAACCAGCCAACCAAAAACATCTCAGAAGTTTTTGGGATCCCTGGGTGGCGCAGCGGTTTAGCGCCTGCCTTTGGCCCAAGGCGCGATCCTGGAGACCCGGGATCGAATCCCACGTCGGGCTCCCAGTGCATGGAGCCTGCTTCTCCCTCTGCCTGTGTCTCTGCCTCTCTCTCTCTCTCTGTGTGACTATCATAAATAAATAAAAATTAAAAAAAAAAAAAAAGAAAAAAAAAAAAGAAGTTTTCAAGGCACATGCCTACAAAGGATCACGGATCATAACAAAACGGAAATCTTCAGTGTCTCTTTCGCCGAGGTGGCCCCTAGGAGATTCTACAGGTGCTTTTAGAGTTGTCCCCAAAATGAAGCTCCTTTACCGTGGAGAAGTTTTCACTCTTACGTAGTAGGGGAAGACCGGATACAAACGAACCCAAAAAATAAAATAAATAAGTAAATACCAAAAAAAGTGAAACAAGAACAACCAAAAAAAAAAAAAGGGAATCTAAAAACCTTGCTGTTCTGGGCAGGTAAAGGGAGACACACACACACACACACACACACACACACACACCCCAAAAAACAAACAAAAAACCCCCAACCAAACCACACCAAACCAAGGCAACCAACCAAACAAAAAAGCACCTTGTCTTTGTCTTTTCTTCTCTGTTCACACTCTTATCAAGAGTAGACTACCAATGCAAGAGAATCTCGCCATTTTAGCAGAGAGAAGAGCCAAATCTCAGTTGTACACCAGTGTACTAGTAAAACCCACTTCTCCCAATCTCAGTCCGTCCTGACCACGCCTGCAATCCCTTTTCAAAGAGTCTGCGTCTGGGACGCCTTGGGTGGCTCAGCGGTGGAAGGTCTGCCTTTGGCTCAGGGCCTGATCCCAGGGGTCCTGGGATCCAGACCCACATCGGGCTCCCCACGTGGAGCCTACTTCTTCCCCTGCCTGTGTCTCTGCCTCTCTCTCTCTCTCTCTCTCTGTCTGTCTCTGTCTCTCTTTCTCTGTCTCTGCCTCTCTCTGTCTCTGTGTCTGTCTCTCTGTTTCTCTTTATCTCTCTGCCCCTTTTCTCTGTCTCTTTGTCTCTCTCTCCCCTTCTCTCTGTCTCTCTCTCTTTCTCTGTCTCTGCCTCTCTCTGTCTCTGTGTCTGTCTCTCTGCCTCTCTTTTCTCTCTCTCTCTCTTTGTCTCTCTCCCCTTCTCTCTGTCTCTGTCTCTCTCTCTGTCTCTGCCTCTCTTTATCTCTCTGCCTCTCTTTTCTCTGTCTCTCTCTCCCCTTCTGTCTCTGTCTCTCTTTATCTCTCTGTCTCTCTCTCTCTCTCCCTGTCTCTCTCCTTCTCTGTGTCTCTCTCTTTCTCTATCTCTGTCTCTCTTTGTCTCTGTCTTGCTTTCTCTGTCTCTATCTCTCTGTGTCTCTGTCTCTGTGCCTCTGTCTCTCTTTGTCTCTCTCTTTCTCTGTCTTTCTCTCTGTCTCTCTCTGTCTCTGTTACTCTCTCTCCTTCTGTCTGTCTCTCTCTCTGTCTCTGTCTCTCTCCCATGAATACATAAATAAAATCCAAAAAAATAAAAAACAGAAAACAAAAAACAAATCTCAAAAATCTCCTTCATAAATCCCTTCTATAATTTCTTTTTCCATTCCGTCAGTCTTAAGTGTTCTTTCTCTAAATAGCCAGGCTTTGGGACGCCCCTGTGCCTCAGCGTTTGAGCGTCTGGCTTCAGCTCAGGGCGTGATCCCAGACTCCTGGGACCGAGTCCCATATCAGGGTCCTCGCATAGAGCCTGCTTCCCTTGTCTCTGCCTGTCCCTGTGTCTCTCATGAATAAGTAAATAAAATCTTAAAAAAAAAAAAAAAAAAAAAAAAGCCAGAGTCATTTCAGGACAGATTCATTTTCTTTAACCACCACCACCAGCACCCGTATTTTCATGCCTTGTATCTATTCTACATGTCTCCTACTATCTCACACACAGAGGTTGTTTTCCTTATCGTTAACCAGTAGTCTCGATTCCATGTGGCAGATTTTTTAAAATTGTACTTATTTTACACTTTTTGAGAGAGGAGAGAGAGAGAGAGAGAGAGAGAGAGAGAGAGAGAGAGAACTTTGTGAAGGGGGAAGGGAGGGAGGGAGGGAGGGAGGCAGAGACAGAGACATAGGCAGAAGCAGGCTCCCCACAAGGAGCCAGATGTGGAAAGGGTTCCGGACTCGGATATCCCCCCCCCCGCCGCCCCAGAATTGGGCCCTGACCCAAAGGCCGATGCTCAACCCCTCAACCACCCAGGCGGCAGACTGTTAACTCCTAGAAACCTCAGTCTCTGGTGAAAAGTCAGTAGGAACCACGGGCACATTGTCTATCGTACCAGAAATCCTTAGATTGTCAAATGTATGAATACATGTAATAGTTTTTAGAAACACGTGTGTGTGTGTGTGTGTGTGTGTGTGTGTGTGTGTGTGTTTGTGTATGTATTGTTGGGCTGGCTGAGAGACAGGGGCACCCAAAATGGCGGACATCTCAAACCGGGTCAAAATGGCTGATCTTCCCGTCAAAGCATCCCTGACCACCACATCATCTCCAGTGAGTCGAAGCCTAGATGGGAAACCGAAACTTTCCATCCAGGAACCGCCCCCGCCCCCTCCCCCTCCCCATCGTCTGATACTATCCCCCCCCACCCCCAGCCAATCACCTAAGGACACGGTGTTCCCTTGTCTAATTTGGCTAGGGACCCACCCGGATTCCAGAGTCGGAACCAAGAAGGCTTCAAAACCCCCACAGTCCCCAACCCCGCGCGACTTCCCTGACTCTGGCCACCTCTCCGAGTCATGGAACCTCGCCCAGGAGCGCTCCCCATTAAAGCACTCTCCAACCTACTGCCTGGCTCTGCTGGTTTTTTATTTCTCCGCTGTTCATTTTGTAAAAACCTAACATGTAGGGCACAATTTTTTTTTTTTTTAAGATTTAAGAGAGAGAGAGAGGGAGGGAGAGAGGGGGGGGGGGCAAAGACACAGAGGGAGAAGCAGGCTCCAGTGCAGGGAGCCTGACGTGGGACTCGATCCCGGGACTCCAGGAACACGCCCTGGGCTGAAGGCGGCACTAAAACGCTGAGCCACACGGGCTGCCCTGTATGATACAATTGTGAAGGAAGCAAGAAACAGGGGATCCCTGGGTGGCTCAGCGGTCCTGCAGGGTGCCTGCTTCTCCCTCTGCCCGTGTGTGTGTGTGTGTGTGTGTGTGTGTGTGTGTGTGTGATGAATTGTGAATTAAAATTTAAAAAAAAAAAGAGGAAGGAAAAGAGAAACGAACAAACCAACCTGAAACACGTTTACTGACACACCCAGGTATCTGCAGGTTTCCTGAATCAGACAAAAGAGAAACACAAAAACTGAGGTGGGGGGAGGGGGGGGAAGGAAGAAAAGGGCAAGGGGTGGGGGAGGAAAACACAACACCACAAAACAAAAAAACCACCTTGGCTGTCTTACTGACTCACACTTTAGTATTTTACCTTTCTGTTGGAAAGACAGACGCCAGGTATCCGATGAACTGAACCCAATTTATCAATTAAGCTAGTTACACCTTCAAAGTTCCAGGTCACCAAAGATTTGGGAAGCTATTGTAAAAGTTTAACCTATAGACCTTTTTTCATTTTTTTTAAAATTTATTTATTTATGATAGTCGGGGGGGGGAGAGAGAGAGAGAGAGAGAGAGAGAGAGAGAGAGAGAGAGAGAGAGAAAGAGAGAGAGGCAGAGACATAGGCAGAGAGAGAAGCAGGCTCCATGCACCGGGAGCCCGACGTGGGACTCGATCCCGGGTCTCCAGGATCGCGCCCTGGGCCAAGGGCAGGTGCCAAACCGCTGCGCCACGCAGGGATTCCCCCCTTTTTTCATTTTTTTCTTTTTCTTTTTTTTTAACCTGCTTGCTCGTCACAAGGAAAAGTACACGAGACGGACAAAATCGATCATTTGAAGTAGTTTCCGTGGACAAATCCTCAGAGGCACAACTCCACTAATCCGTTGAGTTCACAGCAAAGTTGAGTACGCCCGTCCCTCGGGGCCTGGACCCTCCGGCATGGGCATGGCATCCGGGTGGGTCCCGGTGGAGCAAGGGGATAAGTAGTTCTCCTTTTCTTTTCTGTGCCTGTGGGTCTAACAAGACACCACACGTGTCTTGTTTCTTTGTAATGAGGTGGCGGAAGGGTCTATCTCGATCACCACCATTCCAGGCCCACAAACTGTGACGGGAGCACAGCACATCCCACCGCCCACCCCAACGGCGGCGGGGGCGGGGGCGCGTGGGGACAAAACCGGTTATCCGTATGAAGTGTGACGGTGATAGGTAGCTCCCAGGACACGTCTTTTCACAGGAAACCCACAGGGACCGCGGATACGCAGAGATGACTGAGGCTGATGTGAATCCGAAGGCCTACCCCCTGGCAGATGCCCACCTCCCCAAGAAACTCCTGGACGCGTGTTCAGCAGTCCCGTAACTACAAGCAGCTTCGGAAAGGAGCCCACGAAGCCACCAAAACCCTCTGTGGAGAGGCATCTCTGAGTTCATCCTGATGGCTGGCTGCAGACGCCGAGCCCCTGGAGATCATCCCGCACCGTCCGCCGCCCGCCTGCCTGCGTGCCGCGTGAAGAGAAGAACGTGCCCTACGTGTTCGTGCGCTCCAAGCAGGCCCTCGGGCGGGCCTGCGGGGTGTCCGGGCCTGTCCTCGCCTGTCCCGTCACCATCCAAGGAGGCTCGCAGCCAAAGCCGCAGATCCAGTCCATTCAGCAGTCCATCGAAAGGCTCTTCGTGGAAACCGCTGGCCTCTGTCCCACCCCTCACGGAGCCCAGCCCTCCCCCCCTGGGGTTGTGTCTACCGTCTGCGTTCGCATGTAGTTTCTCCAGCTGCCTTCTCTCGTTCTTTTTTTTTTTTTTTAAATTTTTATTTATTTATGATAGTCACAGAGAGAGAGAGAGGCAGAGACACAGGCAGAGGGAGAAGCAGGCTCCCCGCAGGGAACCCGATGCGGGCACACGAGCCCAGGGTACCCCTTCCACCTCCCCAACCCCCGCCCCGCATCCAGCCCCGAGAGGAAGGCAGCCGCCCAACCACTGAGCCACCCAGGCGTCCGTCCCTCTTTTCCTTTCTCTTATCCGTCAACCTTCCAGCCTTCCGCTTCCACCTCCGCCTGTTCCTTCATCTCGGTTTCCTCCTGGAAAACAGGCTTTGTGCGTGGTTGCCTCCCTCTCAGCCCTCTGAAAGAGGTGGAGTGGGTTGGGCATCAGTTCTGGTGCTCGTGCGTGCGTGTGGACTTGGGATTTCCGGCGTCCGCCTGCCTGGCCTGCTTTCCCCGTCTTCTTCATGATTTGGACTCAAGGGAAGTGGCGGGGGGGGGGGGGGGGGGGGAGATCGGGTCCTTATTTGTCTGGCCCACCTCTTGGGTCCCATCCCACGAGGCCTCTTTCTGATGGGGTGACCTAGAAGTCCGAACGTAGGGAGGGAGGGAGAGAGAGAGAGAGAGAGAGAGAGAGAGAGAGAGAGAGGAGAGAGGAGAGAGGAAGGGGCAGAGACCTAGGCAGAGGGAGAAGAAGCAGGCTCCACGCAAGGACACAAACAAACCTTCCAAAAAAAGAGAAGGAAAAAAAAGGTAAACTTGCGGCAACGGCCCGGCCGCTCGGGGGTCGAGCTCCGCCTTCAGCCCAGGGCGTGGTCCTGGAGACGCGGGCTTAGAGTCCCAGGTCAGGCGCTCTGGATGGAGCCTGCTTCTCCGTCTCCGTCTGTGTCTGATGAAAGAAAGAAAGAAAGAAAGAAAGAAAGAAAGAAAGAAAGAAAGAAAGAAAGAAAGAAAAGAAAAGAAAGAAAGAAAAAAGAAAATGAATAAATAGTAAGTAAGCAAGTAAGTACGTACGTACATACATAAATGCACATACATACAAACAAAGACAAACTCGGGGCAACGGCCCGGCCGCTCGGGGGTCGAGCTCCGCCTTCAGCCCAGGGCGTGGTCCTGGAGACGCGGGCTTAGAGTCCCAGGTCAGGCGCTCTGGATGGAGCCTGCTTCTCCGTCTCCGTCTGTGTCTGATGAAAGAAAGAAAGAAAGAAAGAAGAAAGAAAGAAAGAAAGAAAGAAAGAAAGAAAGAAAGAAAGAAAGAAAAGAAAAGAAAGAAAGAAAAGAAAATGAATAAATAGTAAGTAAGCAAGTAAGTACGTACGTACATACATACATACATACATAAATGCACATACATACAAACAAAGACAAACTCGGGGCAACGGCCCGGCCGCTCGGGGGTCGAGCTCCGCCTTCAGCCCAGGGCGTGGTTCTGGAGACGCGGGCTCAGAGTCCCAGGGTCAGGCGCTCTGGATGGAACCTGCTTCTCCGTCTCTCCGTCTCCGTCTCTGATAAATAATAAATAAATAAATACATACATACATACATACATACATACATACATACATGAAAGATAAATAAATAGATAAACGAATGAATAAATGAATAAATGAATAAATGAATGAAGAAATAAAAGAACAAAGAAGTACGTACATAAATACATACATAAATACGTAAGC
>NC_132849.1:495021-517521 GCF_048164855.1 Canis lupus baileyi | reverse complement strand
GGCGCCCCCAGGCGGGAGCTGGCCCGACCCACACGCGCCCGCCGAGCCACCGCCGGCGGCGACTCGGCTCGGGAGCGGGCGGCGGCCCAGACAGCCAGCCGGCCGCCAGCGCGGCACACACGCACACACACGGGGTGAGTGGCGTGGGGGGGGGGGGGCGGGCCGCCCCAACCCCCCGGCCGCGCGCACGCTCGCACACGCACGCGGGCAACACACCCCGCACCGGACGCCGGCCCGGCCCGGCGGGATCCTCCCCCGTCTCGGAGGGGGGAGGCGCAGGCCGCGGCAGGTAGGCAAAGAGCGGCACTCTGCCCAAACACGTCGCGACGGGAGTCCAACCCCGCGTCGCTGGCCACACTACACGCGCAGAGGAGGGGCAGCGGCTGGGGGCTCCGGTACCCCAAGGCACCCTCTCGGATCGCTAGAGAAGGCTTTCTCACCGAGGGCGCATCGCCCCCACCCGTTCGTCCTCCCAAACGGGCCCCACCAGGCGGCGCTCCGGGGCCGACAGGGCTCGCGGGGCGGGGGGCGGGTCTCCGGCAAGGGACAGGCACAGGGCAACCCCGAGCGCTCGCGGCCGGTGCCCCCTCGAGGACGCCGCCTCCGCCTCGCCCGCGCACGGCGTGGTCACGTCACCGCCCAGAGGAGAGAGCTCCCCGCCTCCCGCGAGGCGGGCGAGAGAGAGGGACGGAGACGGGGACACGACCCGTGCCGGGAGAGAGGGGCAGCCCCTCGGGCTGGCCAAGCGCCGCGGCGCTGGCCCGGCCCGCCGCGGGCGCTCACGAGCCCCGCCAAGTCCTCCGAGTCACACCGCCCCACGCCACCCACCCCCCGCCGGCGCGGCGAGGGGGGGAGGAGAGGAGAGGGGAAAGGAAGACGAGGCGCCCGCGCCCCCGCCAGGGGCACGGGTGCGCCTCCCTTGCCGACTTCTTCCACCACCCGCTCCTCGGACACGCCGACGACGACGGCGGCGGCAGCCCGAGGGGAGTCGCCGGGGAAGGAAACGACGCCACCGCTCGGCCTCAGGCACCTGAGGCGACCTGGAGCGCTCCAGGGGCACCACGGAGGGCCGGGCGCAACGCGCTCAAGCGCGCCCAGGCCGGGCGGTGAGCAGCGCGGCGTCGGGCCGGCCCTCCCCCGCGGAGGAGGGGAGGGCCGCTCGCCACGGACCCAGGGCCTTCGGGAAAGGCCGGCGAGAGTGTCCGCCGCGTCCGAGGACCCCGGTCCCGCCAGCGCCGCGAGGCAAGAAGGCGGGAGGCCGGGGTCGGGCCGGAGTCCGCACCACCCCCAACCCCGGCGCGCGCCCCCCGCGCACCCGCCACGACGGCCGGGCGCGGAGGAGCCGGGGAGGGAGGGGCCCGCGGGCAGAACGAGAAGAGCGGTCGCATCCGCCGTGGACGCCCGTCCCTCGTCTGACGCGGCTTAGGCCCGGCCCAGGAGAGCACGAGATCACCACATCGATCGATCGGCAGCAAGCTGCGGCCCCGAGGGGGCTTCCCGAAGAGCAAAAGCCCAGCGAGGACGGCGACCGGGGGGACCTGCTTCCGCCTCACCGGCAAGCCCCTCGACCCCCGGGGGGGGGGGGGCAGGAGCGACCGGACAACCCCAGACACAGCGGGGGACGCCTGACACGCGGCACGGAGCCTTGCGAGACAGGGGTTGTCACGGCCAACGGCCGGGTGCCCACGGCATGGAGCGCACGGGGGTAAAAGACCCACCGCCACCTGCCCACACCGCCCTCCCTCGGGTGCCGGAGACCGGAGGGCGACACCGCGACCCGGGCCACCTGGAGTCCAGCACGAGAGCCGGCGCGCAGGCCCAGGCGGACGGCTCAGGCTCCAGCGAGCGAGGACAGGGACCGGCTCGGCCGCGCGGTCAAGCCCGGAACCCCACCCGCGCCCAGAGGCCCACATCTCTAAGGCGAGCGACGGACGGACCGGCTGTCTTTTACGTCTGCCTGTCGTCTGTCTGCCTGTCGCCGAAACACAACGTGTCAGCACCTACCTGGCAACAAAAAATGTTCATTTCGGGCAAGAAAATAACCGCGCCTGCCGGCGGGGACCAGCCACAGGTCACCGCGACCTCCCGGGACCGTGACACGGCCAACTGTACCCAAAACCTGCCCCACGGCGCCCCCCCACCCCCACCCCACGGAGCCCCCAGGGCTATCTGGTCGACCCAGGGAAACCGGGGGGGGGGGGGGGGGTGGGTGAGGAGGGGCGATACGCGGTCGGTGGAGACGCCACGCCGCCACGCCGCCACGCCGCCACGCCGCCACGCCAGTGATCTCCGGGAGGAGACTTTGAAAAATCATCAAAGTTCTCCGGAGGCAGGCACCGTGCGGAGGCCGTCCCCCGCGGCCCTCAGGACCGCCCCGTGCCTACCGCCGTCCCCAACCCCGGCTCGGGCCAGGGGAGGTGGAGGGCCACGCGCGGCAGAGGCAGCCTCACCGGGAATCGCCACCGGGGCCGGACGCCCGAACGGACGGCCCGCCCACCCCCGCGTGGCACCCGGTCCGACCGCCCGGGACCCACCTCCGCAGCGGGCCTCGGAACAAGGGGAGAAAATCGCGTCCGACGCCCGGGACCCCCACACGTGCCCGCAGCCGGGTCTGTCGCGCCACCCACGGGCTTCCCCTCCAGGCTCAGACCGGTCCCCGTCGCCAGGGCGTGACCACGGGAGACAACCGAGTGACACGGAAGGCAGGCCCGAAGATCGCCCGGAGCCACAGGACGGACGGCGGGACACACCCTGTCCCCCGCCCCCGAGGCGGCCCAGGTCGGTCCGCGCGGGCGGAGGAGGAGCCACCGGCGGGTGCTGGTCGACCCACCCAGGCGGCCCGCACGGCCTCCTCCGGGAGCGAGGCGGAGGCGACAGCGGCGACAGCGGCGACGGCGACACTCCCTCGCAGCTCCGGAGGTCCAATCTCCGGCGAGCGCATCGCGCGCCGAGGCCCCGGCGACAGCCGGACGCTCGCGCCGGAGCCGCCCTCCTCCTGGAACTCGGCCCCGGGAAACCGACACCAAAGCTGTTCCTTGCCTGTCGCCGCCGAGCCTCCGGAGGGGACACGCTCTATAAAAGCGGCCGCCAGGTGGCACCCGACAACCGGCGCGAACGACAGCGGGACAGATCCGGGCGGCGAGGCCGTCAGGGCGCCTCGGATCTCGCCTCTCGGCCCGGGGACGGCGGAGGGCCCCGAGAGCACACGGCCGCGCACCGCGCGAACCCCCGTCCTCCCGGGGCGGGGGAGCCTTGGAAAACCCGTCCGTCCGTCCGTCCGTCCGTCCGGGCCCGCTGCCGCCCGGAAAGGGGGTCGCGCTCGCCGCGCGGGGCTCCCGGGACGACTCAGGCACGTTTCCGAGGTCAGGGAGGGAACGTAGAGCCGAAACCAGGCGAGGACTCTTAGGACGGCAACGGATGCACCGTTTTTTCTCGTGTCCTTCCTTCCTTTTTTTTTTTTTTTTTTTCTTTTTCTTTAGGATTTTATTTATATATTTATAAGACGAAGGAGGGAGGGAGGGAGGGAGGTCACGAAGGAGGTCTGAACCAAAGGCGCTGGAGAGGACGGTGTGCCCCCCCCCTCCCCCGCACCACCTTCACCTCCACCCTCTCAGCGTCTGGGACCTGACCCCCCCCCCCCCCAAATACTTGTCTATTGGGTTGAATGAGAAGAGGTCGTGGAAGAGGAACTCAATTCTGGGGGGGAGGGGAGGCTCAAAGAACATAAGGATTTTCTCTTTCTTTCTTTCTTTCTTTCTTTCTTTCTTATAACACAATCTGTTTCTCCAGAATTCTCCTGCTCACGCTCAACTTCCTGTCCTTGAAGAGAAGAATGTCATTCACTCCCCTCCTGGCGCTCTCCTCCAAGGCACCTTCCAGGGGCAGGAGAAAGGGTGTGCTTCTCTTCTCAGAGGAAAAGGAGGGGAGTCAGCGGGACCTTCTTTCACCTGGGGGGGTGGGGGGAGCGGCGGTGTGCGTGTGTTTCTTTGCTGCTGCTGCTGCTACTCTATCAAAGTGTCTCCAGGTAGGGAGGCCGGGGTGGCTCAGCGGTTGAGCGCCTGCCTTTGGCCCAGGGCGTGATCCCGGGGTCCTGGGATCGAGTCCAACAGCGGGCTCCCTGCATGGATGGAGTCTCCTTCTCCTTCTGCCTGTGTCTCTGCCTCTGTGTGCATCCGTGCGTGCGTGCGTCCGTCCGCGTGCGTGCGTCCGTCCGTGTGCGTGCGTGCGTGCGTGCGTCCGTCCGTGTGCGTGCGTGCGTGCGTGCGCGCGCGCGTGCGTCTCAGGACTACCTACATAAAATCTTCAATCAATCAACGTGTCTATGGTTCAAAACAGTACTCTGGTTTCCTTCGTACCCAAGTCCTATGTCAGATTGGACTTTTGACAGGAGAAGGGAGGGCGGGCCACATTTTCTTCTGCCCTGGCGGAGGAGAAAGGGAAGATGGGCGGGCACAGACCTGGGCATAGTCTTCTCTGTCGTGGGGGTGAGCGGAGGAGTCGGATTCGGCTCTCACGGGACGGGGTCTAATTTCTCCGTGGACGGACAATTGGGCAGAACGTCAGGCGAACGGAGGACGAGTCATGGTCAGAAGACCATGGACAAGACCGGCTATAGATGCTGGAGTTTCCGGAGCAATGATTTCATCAGAGGCACGCGAAGGCCAAAGACTTCCAGGGAGCGTGTTTATAGACGCCTCGGCCTGTAGGTCCTTCCTTTCGAATGGACGGTGCTCCCATCCGGTCGGTCGGTCGGTCCGGTCGGTCACCTTAGCATATCTTCTCCAGCTCCCGTGAGCCGTGTGGTCATGCAATTCTACTTTGGGCCTAACGGGGGATGGATGGGACCGACCGTGCCACAGAAAGGGAGACCGCATCGAGTCCTTGAGCCTAAGGCACGTCTAAGACAGTGACTCTCTAAAGTACGTGGAGGGGATCCCTGGGTGGCGCAGCGGTCGGTTTGGCGCCTGCCTTTGGCCCGGGGCGCGATCCTGGAGACCCGGGATCGAATCCCACGTCGGGCTCCCTCCCTGTGCATGGAGCCTGCTTCTCCCTCTGCCTCTGTCTCTGCCTCTCTCTCTGTCTCTCTCTCTCTCTCTGTCTCTCTCTCTCTCTCTCTCTCTCTATGATTATCATAAATAAATAAAAATATTTAAAAAAATAAAAATAAAATAAAGTACATGGAGGCAGAAGGAGGCCAGCTGGAGTTTTGTTGTGTGGGTTGCGTATCTGTGGCAATGGGGTGGGTGTGGGTGGCTGTTGTTTGTTTTCTGGACGAGGTGAAAGAACCCTTTGAGTGCAAGTATTTGCAGAAGGGGGCCGGCGGGATGGGAAGGTGTGGGTCAGTCCATTCACCGAGAAAACCGGAGACTCGGCCTTTTTAAGAACTCGGCAACGGGAGGAGTATAGCTTGGCTCATCGCAGCAACTGGCAACTCAGCAGAAACAACAGAACATTCCCAGAATGAATGGAGTTTGCAGGAGCCAACGTGAGCATGCCCCACCACCCTCCGCGGGTGCGTCCGTGTAAACACACACACACACACACACACACACACACACACCCCCGGCCTTCCATTTCCAAATCCACCAGAGGACTCAGGGTTGGTTGGGGGTGGGGATGGAGGGTGGCGGGTGGCAGAAGGGAGGTTCAGGGCCATCCATTCCAATGGCCCTCATTCAATCATTTCATTCAAATGCACATGGCTGTCTGTTAAAGTCCGAGCCTGGGACTTCTCTCCATTGAATGGCTTTCTGCACCTCCCCCAAACCCTCAGGCTGCGGCTCCCAAGCTGTGGGGGAGGGGAGAGAAGAAAAGAGAAGAGAAGAGGAGAGGAGAGGAGGGGAGGGGAGGGGGAAAGAGAAGGGCAAAGAGGATGTCTGAAGAACTCACATTGTTTGGGGTCCAAAAGCGACCCCTCCTGGTTTCCTGACCCAGGAAACCCCAATAAACCCTTTGGGAATCAATCCTGAATGTGGAGGATGCCATCTCACTCTTAATGCCTTCCAGGGGTGGGGGTGCGTCTGGGAGGGCGTGGCATGGCGGGGACTGGTGAATCTGATGGGGAGTTAAACACATGACCACCGTGGTGTCTTAGGGTCCAGAGGCCAAACACAGGCATGGAGTGATATGGGCGAAGGACTAAGGGAGGCCTGGCCAGGGACAGTTCTGACTCATCCACCCTGGGTGAGGGCCCAACAAGGACACTCTTTCCTCTAAAGCGACGGGCCAACAGTCTCCTGGTTCCCCATCGACCTGTCCTCCCTCTCGCACCCACTTCCCAAGGGAAATCCGCAGTCTCATTCGAAGTAGTCCCCGGCTGTGTCACAAGCCACCTTCTGTCTACTAAAAGGAGTAAGGAAGATGGACAAACATGAACCAGCCCGACAGATGGCACCTCCGCACGGAGGGGTTGGGGGGTGGGGCCCTCCCCGGACAAAACGTGACTCTGAGCTTGAAAACATGAAAGGGCAGAAGCTCCCGGGGGGGGGGGGGGGGGGGGGGGGGGGGGGGCCGGCCCGGCCCCGGGCCCCAGGCCCCGGCAGGCCCGCTCCGTCAGAAGAGCACTCAACTTTTGATTGCAGTCAGGGTTGTGAGTTTGAGCCCCACGTTGGGTCTAGAGATGATGAAAAATGAAGGAACAAACTCTCAATAACTTAAGTATGTATGGAGCGCCTGGGTGGCTCAGCGGTGGAGCGTCCAGGGATCCCCGGGTGGCTCAGCGGTTTAGCGTCTGCCTTCAGCCCAGGGCCTGATCCTGGAGACCCAGGATCGAGTCCCACGTCAGGCTCCCTGCATAGAGTCTGCTTCTCCCTCTGCCTGTGTCTCTGTCTCTGTGTCTCTCGTGAATAAATAAATAAAATATTAAAAAAAAGAAAGAAAGAAACGACTACAACATTCCATTTTAGGTGACGTCTATTTTTCTTTTTACCACAACTGGGGGGAAGAAAAGCAAAACAAACAAAAACAAACAACAACAACAACAAGACCCCACCCCCACCCCCCCACCCTGTCCTTGGCTCAGAGTAAGGGAATTCCTGGGTCAGGTTGAAAGAGGGGGAGGGGGTGATATCCTGTCGTCCGCAGTGTGGAAAACCAGGGTTCAGCAACCTGGAATTGTTTCTGCCTCGCCAGGTAGACAGACGTGGTCACTGTCGTCAGCCCTGCAAAAGCAAGGCAAGAGGGGATCCCTGGGTGGCGCAGCCGTTTGGCGCCTGCCTTTGGCCCAGGGCGCGATCCTGGAGACCCGGGATCGAATCCCATATCAGGCTCCCGGTGCATGGAGCCTGCTTCTCCCTCTGCCTGTGTCTCTGCCTCTCTCTCTCTGTGTGACTATCATAAGTAAATAAATAAAAAAAAGAAAAAAAAAAAAGAAAAAAAAAAAAAAAGCAAGGCAAGAGGGAAGAACCTCCGCATTTCCAAGCACCTCGTAGGGGCAACCTGGGAGGCTCGCTGGGGTTAAGCAGCTGACTCTCGGTTTCATCCGCCAGGAGGTGGCACTCTTGACTCGCCCAGTGAGGCCGCGGCGACCTCTGGAAGGAAGGTATCAGGCTCACGGTTTCCGAGGGGCTCGGGTGGCTCCCGAGAAGTGGATCTGAGTGTCTCCAGGCTGTCTGATCCTATCTGAGTCTTAGGATGCGATTCCAGGGGCCCCTGGCCCGCTCGGTCAGTAGAGAGCACGACTCTTGGCCTCCAGGCCGTGAGTGCGAGCCCTACGTTGGGAGTAGAGATCACTCTGAAAAATAAACCGGGGCGGGGGGGGGGGGGGGGAGGGGGGGGCGGAGGAAGAGAAGAGAAAAGAAAAACAGATGCCATTGCACTCAAGGAAGGCAGGTCTTGGTGATACAAGGGATTCTTCCAACAGTGGCCGGTCACAATGAGAACATATTCCCACGGAACAGACCTCACGCAGATGATTGGCAATTGCCATAAAAGAAAGATAACTCATTAGAAAAAGAGAGAGAAAGAGAGAAAAAGAAAAAAAGAAAAGAAAAGAAAAGAAAAAAGATAACTCACTGAGAGTTTCTGAACACTGACGGGTCACAGGTAGGGAGAAAAGATAAGGATTTTAAAGATTTTTTTTTCTTTAGATTTTATGTATTTATTCATGAGAGACACAAACGCACACAGAGAGAGAGAGAGAGAGAGAGAGAGAGAGAGAGAGAGGCAGAGACACAGGCAGAGGGAGAAGCAGGCTCCATGCAGGGTCTCCAGGATCACGGCCTGGGCTGAAGGCAGCGCTAAACCGCTGAGTCACCAGGGCTGCCCAAGGATAAGGATTTTAATTTGTTTACAAACTCACTCGTTCCTCCAATTTCTCTAAGGTATAGATATCTCTACAGACAAAGTTTCCTTCAAACTGGAAGAGCAAACATGAGGGGATCAGCAGTGATTTGAACAAGAGTCCTTAAAAAAGGGTCATCAGGACGCCTGGGTGGTTCAGCGGTGGGAGCAGCTGTCTTTGGCTCAGGGTGTGATCCTGGAGTCCCTCATCGGTCTCTCCCTGCAGAGCCTGCTTCTCCCTCTGCCTGTGTCTCTGCCTCTCTCTCATTGTGTCTCTCGTGAATAACTAAATAAAGTCTTTAAAAAACAAAAACAAAGAAACCGGTCATCATTGTCTTTCGCTCTTTTCAGTTCCATGTTGTTCCTTTTAGTTCTGTTTGTTTAAGATTTTATTTATGTATGAGAGAGAGAGAGAGAGAGAGAGAGAGAGAGAGAGAGAGAAGCAGGCCCCATGGAGGGAGCCCGATGCGGGACTCGAACCCGGGACTCCGGGGTCACGCCTTAAGCCCAAGGCAGAGGCTCCACCGCTGAGGCACCCAGAAGTCCCTGGTTTTGTTCTGGGTAAATGCAGCTATTTCACTAGTTCTGGCAATTCATACTGTTGTTCGATGATCTCAGGGTGACCAGAAACTGAGATGTGTCAAAAGTCCTTTGCGTGGTTCTTCTGGAATCTGGGATAAATAAAAAATAAATAAATAAATAAATAAATAAATAAATAAATAAATAAGTGTGCGTGTGTGTGTGTGTGTGTGTGTGTGTGTGTGTGTTTTGTTTGTTTTTGCAAGAGCATCAGAACATGGCATGTACATGACATGGCGGTCACCGGTGGACGTGGTTAAAGACCCGAGGAGAGTTGGCTAGAGTGCAGTCGAGAAGAAAAACGGATTATGATTTGTCACACACGGCATTTTAACAATGTACCGGGGCACGTTACCACTTAACGAATTTACGTCGCTTTTGGAACACCCACAGCATTCACGCAACCAATATAATCTAAGAGGGCTTATGATTCTTTGTCTGACGCTGCTTCTCACGTGCCTTCACATAGCAGGTAAACGACCTATGTTAGTCAAGAGACTCAACCTAGGGCTAGACTTTTCTGGGATCCGCTGAAAATCCATGAGCGGATGAAGGAACCAGCAAACAGCCGGGCAGCCAACCGACCAGCCAGATACACAAACCATCCATCCATCCAACCAACCAACCAACCAACCAACCAACATCTCAGAAGCTTTCAAGGCCCGGGCCTATAAAGGATCACGGGTCATTACAAAACTGAAAACAATGTCAGTATCTGTTTCGCCAGGGTGGCCCTAGGAGATTCCACAGGAGCTTATAGAGTTGTCTCCAAAATGTAGCTCCTTTAATATTGAGAAGTTTTCACTCTCTCACGGAGGTAATTCGCGGATAAAAAGGAATATAAAAACCTGGCTGGTCCGGAGAGAGAAAATAATAATAATATATTTTTCTCTTCTCTGTTCACAATCCCTTGCCATGATGAGACTACCAACGCAAGGAAATCTCTTCATTTTAACAGAGACAAGAGCCGAGTCTTAATGCTATACCAGTGTACTAGTAAAGCTCACTTCTCCCAATCTCAGTCTGTCCTGACCATGCCTACAATTCCTTTTCAAAAAAATCTGCTTCCGGGACGCCTGGGTGTTTCAGTGGTTAAGCCTCTGCCTTTGGCTCAGGACGTGATCCCGGACTCCCGGGATCGGGTCCCATAGCGGGCTCCTTGCACGGAGCCTTCTTTTCCCTCTCTCTGCCTCTCTCTGTCCCTCCCTCCCTCCCTCCCTCCCTCCACTCCCTTCCTTCTGAATAAGTAAATAAAATCTTAAAAAAGAAAAAAATAGCCAGGCTCATTTCAGGACAGAATTATTTTCTTTTCCCTCACCAAAACATGTATTCTCACGCCTTGTACGTTTCCTACACATCTCCTACTTGTCACACACGGAATTGTTTTCCTTCTCGTTCTCCAGTAGTCTCCATTCCATTGGCAGGCTTTTGCAAAATTGTAATATATTAACTTCCTTTCAGAGAGAGAGCACTGTGTGAAGGGGGGAAGGGGGAGGAGGAGGAGGAGGGAGAGGGAGAGAGTGGGAGACCGAGCATCTTTCCTTTTTTACACTATTTTGTTTCTTTATTCCTGTGTGTGAGAGAGAGACAGAGACAGAGACATGGGCAGAAGCAGGTCCCCCCCCCCCCCCCCCCCCCCCCGCAAGGAGACGGATGCAGGAAAGGATCCCAGACCCGCATGATCGGGAACGAACGAACAGAACTTCATCCCAGATCGTGGGAACTTGTGAAATATTGGCACTCGTCCTTATCGCTCCGAGCTGTCCTGTTCCGATGATGTTTACCCGCGCCAGCCTTTGAACTCCTAACCTACAGTTCCTTTTTTTTTTTTTTTTTTTAATTTTTATTTATTTATGATAGTCACACAGAGAGAGAGAGAGAGAGAGAGAGGCAGAGACATAGGCAGAAGGAGAAGCAGGCTCCATGCACCGGGAGCCCGACGTGGGATTCGATCCCGGGTCTCCAGGATCGCGCCCTGGGCCAAAGGCAGGCGCCAAACCGCTGCGCCACCCAGGGATCCCATAAGCTACAGTTCCTTTACAAAGGGATGTTAGCAATATAGCATCCGGAGGTAGAGGAAACCTCTCCCTCGTAGAACCCACAGGGACACGTAGACACAGACGAGACGCCAACAAAGTATATAGCCTTGGTCTCACTCCTATCTATCTGTGGAGAGGTCACGAAAGACCCGATGTTCCGATCTCCCCGCTGGCTGGGTGACAACAACTCCAGTGGCCAGCGAGCGTGACCGCGTCCGGACCCCGTCCATGTCCATCCTTTGGTTTCCATTTCGAAAGAGAAGAGGCCGGTTTCCTGCAAAGATACCCAAAGCCGCAGCAACAACCCAACCCGAAGAAGACCAGAGCGTCTGTCTCCCGGAGCGAGCCGAGCACTGGTTCCTCACTCACCAACAGTCGGGACATGACTGATGGAACCAGAGGGATTCCTAGGTTAGGTTCCGGTCCCTGGGCTGGCCTCATTGCCAGCTTTCTCTAATCGTGGAGAGCATAGCATTGAGGCATGAGCAAAGCACCCCATTCACCCGGTTCGGGCCATGTGAGCCTCAGGTTCCCCTTCCACGTGTCCCAGGTCAGCGAGCACTTGCAAGTAAGTATAGGCCCCCTAAGCAGTCCAGTGGTAGCCTGCCGGAGTTTCCTGTGGCTGGCGGGGGGGGTGGGGGTGTCCTGTGCTCAACCTTCGCTGCAGGGTTCTCTAGGGTCTGGTTCGGTTCGCCCCGCTTTTCTGCGTGCGCGTGCACGTGCGTGTGCATGCTCCATAAGGAGCTGGGGCGTCCTCGGGAGGAGGGACGCCGTAGAGAGTGGACAGTTTATTCTCTGATCTTGGTACGGGCAAGGCTGTAGGGCTTGAACTCTATGGGAACCAGGAAGGTTTTCTTCCGTTTTCTCATCGTCAGTTTTGGCAGGTTGCCTTTTAGCGATCGATCAATCCGATCGAAACAAAACAAAACAAAACAAAACAACTTTTTTTCCCTTTTTGTAAAGATTCTGTTTATTTTCTCCTGAGACACAGTGAGTGGGAGAGTCGGACCGACACACAGGCAGAGGGAGAAGCAGGCTCCATGCTGGGAGCCCGACGTGGGACTCTGATGCCGGGCCTCCAGGATCAGGCCCCGGGCTGAAGGCGGCGCTCAACCGCCGAGCCACCCGGGCTGCCCACCTTTTTCTTTTCTTTTCTTTTCTTTTCTTTTCTTTTCTTTTCTTTTCTTTTCTTATTGTTTTATTTTCAAAAGATTTTAGGTGTATGCGATGTTTACACCCAGGTTAGGGCTCGTCCTCACAACCGAGAAATATAGAGTCCCACACTCCACCCACAGTGCCAGCCAGCAGCCACGCAGCCCTTCATCGATTTCATTTGTTCATTTATTTGCTTGCTTGCTTGCTTGCTTGCTTCCTGGCTTGCTTATGTATACATTCATTCAGCCGGTCGGTCGGTCAGTCGATCAGTCCAGTCAGTCAGTCCTTTTAATTAATCATTCATTCTTTCCTGTTTTAGAGATGTTCTTTATTTATCCATGAGAGACACACAGAGACAGGTATTGACAGATGCAGAGAGAAGCAGGCTCCCCGCGGGGAGCCCCAAGTGGGAGTCGGGGCCCCAGGACCCCAGGATGATGACTGACCTCAAGGCAGATGCTGAACACGGAGCTACCCAGGCATCCCCGTTGCTTGACTTTTTAGGGGAGGCAGACAGGCAACGTGCACTCAGTGGCACGGAAATAGAGCCCAACTAGTGCTGAGTTTTCTGGGAGCCGTTTGGGCCTGGGTCAGTGTGAAAGCCAATGGAGCAGGGCCCAGAAACGTTCAAGGCTGAGAATTTCCTTCCTCCATAATCATTTCACAGATGCTTAACTGAAAGTGGTATCTATGGTATGGCAAACGTCTTTCTCTGTTTGGGTTCTAGCAAGACCCAGAGAGTCGAAGCCCCTAAGCTCACGGACTGAAAGTTGCAAGTTGGATGCAGAGATAGTTAGGCAGGCAGGCAGAGCCGGAAAGGCAGGCGCCACACCGGTGGGTCCAGGTGTGAGGAGTGTGGGATCCCAGGGCAGCTGGGACGGACACAGCCTGGTCCGGATCCACCCAGGTCAGTAGCGTTTCCTGACACAGGACAGGCACCAAAGAGGGGCCTTGGGGTGGCTTTCCTCCTCCGCCTCCTTGGGATGGGGACATCTGCCCCACTCGGGGCATGCCCCCCACCCGCCTGTGCGGTGTGTGGAGAGAGACCCTTTGTCTCGCCGTCACCGCTACAGCAACCGAGGACAGTCCTCAAACAGGAGCACGGTCACATGAGCATCGGTCCCATCTGAACCTATTCCCTCGTTGGGGATCCTAGGGTGCTAGGGTGTGTCTAGGGATACACCTGGAGGACGAGGTCCTGTGTGTGGGAACCCGACGAACGCACAAGAGGGTGGGTGGCGGTGGGAAGGAAGAGGTGCGGACGAGGTGTGCTCGGGTGGCATACCCGAGTTTGAGCGTCTGCCTTCGACTGGGCTCCGGGCGGGCGTCATCACGGCTTTTTGGGGATCCAGCACCGCACCGGGCTCCCCCCCCCCCCCCCCCCCCCGCGTGGAGCCTGCTTCTCCCTCTGCCTGCGTCCCGGCCTCTCTCTGTGTGTCTCCCGTGAATAAATACAGTTTATTTATTCATTTATTTTTTATTTATTTTTTTTTTATAGGGATATTTTAAGACCTTCTTTCAGTTGCCTTTTTATTTTTTTTAATTTTTATTTATTTATGATAGTCACAGAGAGAGAGAGAGGCAGAGACATAGGCAGAGAGAGAAGCAGGCTCCATGCACCGGGAGCCCGATGTGGGATTCGATCCCGGGTCTCCAGGATCGCACCCTGGGCCAAAGGCAGGCGCTAAACCACTGCGCCACCCAGGGATCCCCTTATTCATTTATTTTTTAAATATTTAATTTATTTATTAGAGAGAGAGAGAGAGAGAGAGAGAGAGAGAGAGAGAGAGATCGGGTGCCCGATCAATACAGTGTAAGAAATTAAACTTAAGAGTAAAAAAATGGAGGGCAGCCCCGGTGGCGCAGCGGTTTGGCGCCACCTGCAGCCTGGGGTGTGATCCTGGAGACCCGGGATCCAGTCCCACATCGGGCTCCCTGCATGGAGCCTGCTTCTCCCTCTGTGTCTCTGCCTCTCTCTCTCTCTCTCTCTCTCTCTCTCTCTCTCTCTCTCAATAAAAAAATCCTTTAAAATAATAAACAAACAAACAATGAATGAATGAATGAATGCACGAACGAACAAATAAATAAATAAAATTTAAAGAGTTTCAAAAAAGAGAGTAAAAAAATGGAATGGAAAGATAACTTGGCGAGGAGGATGTGTGAACGTATGTAATGCCGCTGAGCGACTCTAGGCTTAGAAAGGGTTACAAGGTTCCATCGTAGGTGACGCCTGTCTTTTGGACCACAACCGAAACACAAAACAAGACCTCCTGTCCCTGGCTCAGAGTAAGGGAGTTCCTGGGTCAGGCTGGAGGGGGTTCCTGTGGTCCGCAGAGTGCAGAACCCCGGTTCAGCCATCTGGACTCTTTTCTTCCTGTCCGCGGGGACAGGCGTGGTCGCAGACGGCACACTCCTGTAAAGGCAAGGCCAGAAGGAAGAACTTCAGCATTTCTTTTGCTCTTCTTTTCTGTTCTTCCGGTTGTTGTGGTTCCGGTGTCGTTGAGCCTCAGCATTTCCAAGCACCTCCTAGGGGCAACCTGGGAGGCTCGCTGGGGTTAAGCAGCTGACTCTCGGTTTCGTCCGCCAGGAGGTGGCACTCTTGACTCGCCCAGTGAGGACGCGGCGACCTCTGGAAGGAAGGTATCAGGCTCACGGTTTCCGAGGGGCTCGGGTGGCTCCCGAGAAGTGGATCTGAGTGTCTCCAGGCTGTCTGATCCTATCTGAGTCTTAGGATGCGATTCCAGGGGCCCCTGGCCCGCTCGGTCAATAGAGATCACTTTGACAAATGGACCCCGGGGGCCGGGGCCGGGGCCGGGGCCGGGTGGGGGGCGGGGGGGGGGGGGGGGGGGAGAAAGGGAGGGGAGGGAGGAGGGGAGGGCGGCGTGGGGACCGGGGGAGGTCGAAAGAAAGAAAAAGAGACGCCATTCTACTCAAGGAAGGCCTTGGTGATACAGCGGATCCTTCCAACGGTGTCTGGTTGCAATGAGCACGGATTCCCACCGACCTTCTGAAGAGGATTTAACAATCGCCAAAAAAAAGGAAGATGACTCACTGAGAGTTTCTGAACTCTGTTCAGGGTTTCGTGGACCTCATTCAGTTCCACGTTGTTCCTTTCTGTTCGGTTTCCATGCAGCTTTTTCATTAGTTCCGGCAACTCCTACTGTATGTAGTTGGACAATCTCAGGGTGACCAGACACCGGGATTCGTCCAGAGTCCTTTCCGCGAATCTTCTGAAAAGTGGACCGCATTGTTGCAAGACCTTCCTCACAACACCTGCACGTGACAGGGAGGTCACCCACGGATGGACGTGCCTAGAGACCCAATGAGAATTCATTATAATGCAGTCGAGAGGAAAATCCGACCAGTTTCTGTCACACACACATACACACACACACACACACACACACAACACACATGCACGTACGCAGAGCATTTAAACAGTTCGAATGTGGAGTGACGGCACTCTACCAGGACACGTTACAAGTTTAGGAATTTCATTTCCTGTTCGGAACACCGGCAGCATTCACCCACACAATATAATCTAAGAGGGCTTATGATTCTTTGTCTGACAGTGCTTCTCATGTGCCTTCCCATAGCAGGTAAACGACCTATAGTAGTCAAGAGACTCTATTTAGGGTTTGGCATTCTGGGATCCGCTGAGAATCCACGAACGGATGAAGGGACCAGTAGACAGACAGACAGGCAGCCAACCAGCCAACCAAAAACATCTCAGAAGTTTTTGGGATCCCTGGGTGGCGCAGCGGTTTAGCGCCTGCCTTTGGCCCAAGGCGCGATCCTGGAGACCCGGGATCGAATCCCACGTCGGGCTCCCAGTGCATGGAGCCTGCTTCTCCCTCTGCCTGTGTCTCTGCCTCTCTCTCTCTCTCTGTGTGACTATCATAAATAAATAAAAATTAAAAAAAAAAAAAAAGAAAAAAAAAAAAGAAGTTTTCAAGGCACATGCCTACAAAGGATCACGGATCATAACAAAACGGAAATCTTCAGTGTCTCTTTCGCCGAGGTGGCCCCTAGGAGATTCTACAGGTGCTTTTAGAGTTGTCCCCAAAATGAAGCTCCTTTACCGTGGAGAAGTTTTCACTCTTACGTAGTAGGGGAAGACCGGATACAAACGAACCCAAAAAATAAAATAAATAAGTAAATACCAAAAAAAGTGAAACAAGAACAACCAAAAAAAAAAAAAGGGAATCTAAAAACCTTGCTGTTCTGGGCAGGTAAAGGGAGACACACACACACACACACACACACACACACACACCCCAAAAAACAAACAAAAAACCCCCAACCAAACCACACCAAACCAAGGCAACCAACCAAACAAAAAAGCACCTTGTCTTTGTCTTTTCTTCTCTGTTCACACTCTTATCAAGAGTAGACTACCAATGCAAGAGAATCTCGCCATTTTAGCAGAGAGAAGAGCCAAATCTCAGTTGTACACCAGTGTACTAGTAAAACCCACTTCTCCCAATCTCAGTCCGTCCTGACCACGCCTGCAATCCCTTTTCAAAGAGTCTGCGTCTGGGACGCCTTGGGTGGCTCAGCGGTGGAAGGTCTGCCTTTGGCTCAGGGCCTGATCCCAGGGGTCCTGGGATCCAGACCCACATCGGGCTCCCCACGTGGAGCCTACTTCTTCCCCTGCCTGTGTCTCTGCCTCTCTCTCTCTCTCTCTCTCTGTCTGTCTCTGTCTCTCTTTCTCTGTCTCTGCCTCTCTCTGTCTCTGTGTCTGTCTCTCTGTTTCTCTTTATCTCTCTGCCCCTTTTCTCTGTCTCTTTGTCTCTCTCTCCCCTTCTCTCTGTCTCTCTCTCTTTCTCTGTCTCTGCCTCTCTCTGTCTCTGTGTCTGTCTCTCTGCCTCTCTTTTCTCTCTCTCTCTCTTTGTCTCTCTCCCCTTCTCTCTGTCTCTGTCTCTCTCTCTGTCTCTGCCTCTCTTTATCTCTCTGCCTCTCTTTTCTCTGTCTCTCTCTCCCCTTCTGTCTCTGTCTCTCTTTATCTCTCTGTCTCTCTCTCTCTCTCCCTGTCTCTCTCCTTCTCTGTGTCTCTCTCTTTCTCTATCTCTGTCTCTCTTTGTCTCTGTCTTGCTTTCTCTGTCTCTATCTCTCTGTGTCTCTGTCTCTGTGCCTCTGTCTCTCTTTGTCTCTCTCTTTCTCTGTCTTTCTCTCTGTCTCTCTCTGTCTCTGTTACTCTCTCTCCTTCTGTCTGTCTCTCTCTCTGTCTCTGTCTCTCTCCCATGAATACATAAATAAAATCCAAAAAAATAAAAAACAGAAAACAAAAAACAAATCTCAAAAATCTCCTTCATAAATCCCTTCTATAATTTCTTTTTCCATTCCGTCAGTCTTAAGTGTTCTTTCTCTAAATAGCCAGGCTTTGGGACGCCCCTGTGCCTCAGCGTTTGAGCGTCTGGCTTCAGCTCAGGGCGTGATCCCAGACTCCTGGGACCGAGTCCCATATCAGGGTCCTCGCATAGAGCCTGCTTCCCTTGTCTCTGCCTGTCCCTGTGTCTCTCATGAATAAGTAAATAAAATCTTAAAAAAAAAAAAAAAAAAAAAAAAGCCAGAGTCATTTCAGGACAGATTCATTTTCTTTAACCACCACCACCAGCACCCGTATTTTCATGCCTTGTATCTATTCTACATGTCTCCTACTATCTCACACACAGAGGTTGTTTTCCTTATCGTTAACCAGTAGTCTCGATTCCATGTGGCAGATTTTTTAAAATTGTACTTATTTTACACTTTTTGAGAGAGGAGAGAGAGAGAGAGAGAGAGAGAGAGAGAGAGAGAGAGAACTTTGTGAAGGGGGAAGGGAGGGAGGGAGGGAGGGAGGCAGAGACAGAGACATAGGCAGAAGCAGGCTCCCCACAAGGAGCCAGATGTGGAAAGGGTTCCGGACTCGGATATCCCCCCCCCCGCCGCCCCAGAATTGGGCCCTGACCCAAAGGCCGATGCTCAACCCCTCAACCACCCAGGCGGCAGACTGTTAACTCCTAGAAACCTCAGTCTCTGGTGAAAAGTCAGTAGGAACCACGGGCACATTGTCTATCGTACCAGAAATCCTTAGATTGTCAAATGTATGAATACATGTAATAGTTTTTAGAAACACGTGTGTGTGTGTGTGTGTGTGTGTGTGTGTGTGTGTGTGTTTGTGTATGTATTGTTGGGCTGGCTGAGAGACAGGGGCACCCAAAATGGCGGACATCTCAAACCGGGTCAAAATGGCTGATCTTCCCGTCAAAGCATCCCTGACCACCACATCATCTCCAGTGAGTCGAAGCCTAGATGGGAAACCGAAACTTTCCATCCAGGAACCGCCCCCGCCCCCTCCCCCTCCCCATCGTCTGATACTATCCCCCCCCACCCCCAGCCAATCACCTAAGGACACGGTGTTCCCTTGTCTAATTTGGCTAGGGACCCACCCGGATTCCAGAGTCGGAACCAAGAAGGCTTCAAAACCCCCACAGTCCCCAACCCCGCGCGACTTCCCTGACTCTGGCCACCTCTCCGAGTCATGGAACCTCGCCCAGGAGCGCTCCCCATTAAAGCACTCTCCAACCTACTGCCTGGCTCTGCTGGTTTTTTATTTCTCCGCTGTTCATTTTGTAAAAACCTAACATGTAGGGCACAATTTTTTTTTTTTTTAAGATTTAAGAGAGAGAGAGAGGGAGGGAGAGAGGGGGGGGGGGCAAAGACACAGAGGGAGAAGCAGGCTCCAGTGCAGGGAGCCTGACGTGGGACTCGATCCCGGGACTCCAGGAACACGCCCTGGGCTGAAGGCGGCACTAAAACGCTGAGCCACACGGGCTGCCCTGTATGATACAATTGTGAAGGAAGCAAGAAACAGGGGATCCCTGGGTGGCTCAGCGGTCCTGCAGGGTGCCTGCTTCTCCCTCTGCCCGTGTGTGTGTGTGTGTGTGTGTGTGTGTGTGTGTGTGTGATGAATTGTGAATTAAAATTTAAAAAAAAAAAGAGGAAGGAAAAGAGAAACGAACAAACCAACCTGAAACACGTTTACTGACACACCCAGGTATCTGCAGGTTTCCTGAATCAGACAAAAGAGAAACACAAAAACTGAGGTGGGGGGAGGGGGGGGAAGGAAGAAAAGGGCAAGGGGTGGGGGAGGAAAACACAACACCACAAAACAAAAAAACCACCTTGGCTGTCTTACTGACTCACACTTTAGTATTTTACCTTTCTGTTGGAAAGACAGACGCCAGGTATCCGATGAACTGAACCCAATTTATCAATTAAGCTAGTTACACCTTCAAAGTTCCAGGTCACCAAAGATTTGGGAAGCTATTGTAAAAGTTTAACCTATAGACCTTTTTTCATTTTTTTTAAAATTTATTTATTTATGATAGTCGGGGGGGGGAGAGAGAGAGAGAGAGAGAGAGAGAGAGAGAGAGAGAGAGAGAGAGAAAGAGAGAGAGGCAGAGACATAGGCAGAGAGAGAAGCAGGCTCCATGCACCGGGAGCCCGACGTGGGACTCGATCCCGGGTCTCCAGGATCGCGCCCTGGGCCAAGGGCAGGTGCCAAACCGCTGCGCCACGCAGGGATTCCCCCCTTTTTTCATTTTTTTCTTTTTCTTTTTTTTTAACCTGCTTGCTCGTCACAAGGAAAAGTACACGAGACGGACAAAATCGATCATTTGAAGTAGTTTCCGTGGACAAATCCTCAGAGGCACAACTCCACTAATCCGTTGAGTTCACAGCAAAGTTGAGTACGCCCGTCCCTCGGGGCCTGGACCCTCCGGCATGGGCATGGCATCCGGGTGGGTCCCGGTGGAGCAAGGGGATAAGTAGTTCTCCTTTTCTTTTCTGTGCCTGTGGGTCTAACAAGACACCACACGTGTCTTGTTTCTTTGTAATGAGGTGGCGGAAGGGTCTATCTCGATCACCACCATTCCAGGCCCACAAACTGTGACGGGAGCACAGCACATCCCACCGCCCACCCCAACGGCGGCGGGGGCGGGGGCGCGTGGGGACAAAACCGGTTATCCGTATGAAGTGTGACGGTGATAGGTAGCTCCCAGGACACGTCTTTTCACAGGAAACCCACAGGGACCGCGGATACGCAGAGATGACTGAGGCTGATGTGAATCCGAAGGCCTACCCCCTGGCAGATGCCCACCTCCCCAAGAAACTCCTGGACGCGTGTTCAGCAGTCCCGTAACTACAAGCAGCTTCGGAAAGGAGCCCACGAAGCCACCAAAACCCTCTGTGGAGAGGCATCTCTGAGTTCATCCTGATGGCTGGCTGCAGACGCCGAGCCCCTGGAGATCATCCCGCACCGTCCGCCGCCCGCCTGCCTGCGTGCCGCGTGAAGAGAAGAACGTGCCCTACGTGTTCGTGCGCTCCAAGCAGGCCCTCGGGCGGGCCTGCGGGGTGTCCGGGCCTGTCCTCGCCTGTCCCGTCACCATCCAAGGAGGCTCGCAGCCAAAGCCGCAGATCCAGTCCATTCAGCAGTCCATCGAAAGGCTCTTCGTGGAAACCGCTGGCCTCTGTCCCACCCCTCACGGAGCCCAGCCCTCCCCCCCTGGGGTTGTGTCTACCGTCTGCGTTCGCATGTAGTTTCTCCAGCTGCCTTCTCTCGTTCTTTTTTTTTTTTTTTAAATTTTTATTTATTTATGATAGTCACAGAGAGAGAGAGAGGCAGAGACACAGGCAGAGGGAGAAGCAGGCTCCCCGCAGGGAACCCGATGCGGGCACACGAGCCCAGGGTACCCCTTCCACCTCCCCAACCCCCGCCCCGCATCCAGCCCCGAGAGGAAGGCAGCCGCCCAACCACTGAGCCACCCAGGCGTCCGTCCCTCTTTTCCTTTCTCTTATCCGTCAACCTTCCAGCCTTCCGCTTCCACCTCCGCCTGTTCCTTCATCTCGGTTTCCTCCTGGAAAACAGGCTTTGTGCGTGGTTGCCTCCCTCTCAGCCCTCTGAAAGAGGTGGAGTGGGTTGGGCATCAGTTCTGGTGCTCGTGCGTGCGTGTGGACTTGGGATTTCCGGCGTCCGCCTGCCTGGCCTGCTTTCCCCGTCTTCTTCATGATTTGGACTCAAGGGAAGTGGCGGGGGGGGGGGGGGGGGGGGAGATCGGGTCCTTATTTGTCTGGCCCACCTCTTGGGTCCCATCCCACGAGGCCTCTTTCTGATGGGGTGACCTAGAAGTCCGAACGTAGGGAGGGAGGGAGAGAGAGAGAGAGAGAGAGAGAGAGAGAGAGAGAGAGGAGAGAGGAGAGAGGAAGGGGCAGAGACCTAGGCAGAGGGAGAAGAAGCAGGCTCCACGCAAGGACACAAACAAACCTTCCAAAAAAAGAGAAGGAAAAAAAAGGTAAACTTGCGGCAACGGCCCGGCCGCTCGGGGGTCGAGCTCCGCCTTCAGCCCAGGGCGTGGTCCTGGAGACGCGGGCTTAGAGTCCCAGGTCAGGCGCTCTGGATGGAGCCTGCTTCTCCGTCTCCGTCTGTGTCTGATGAAAGAAAGAAAGAAAGAAAGAAAGAAAGAAAGAAAGAAAGAAAGAAAGAAAGAAAGAAAAGAAAAGAAAGAAAGAAAAAAGAAAATGAATAAATAGTAAGTAAGCAAGTAAGTACGTACGTACATACATAAATGCACATACATACAAACAAAGACAAACTCGGGGCAACGGCCCGGCCGCTCGGGGGTCGAGCTCCGCCTTCAGCCCAGGGCGTGGTCCTGGAGACGCGGGCTTAGAGTCCCAGGTCAGGCGCTCTGGATGGAGCCTGCTTCTCCGTCTCCGTCTGTGTCTGATGAAAGAAAGAAAGAAAGAAAGAAGAAAGAAAGAAAGAAAGAAAGAAAGAAAGAAAGAAAGAAAGAAAGAAAAGAAAAGAAAGAAAGAAAAGAAAATGAATAAATAGTAAGTAAGCAAGTAAGTACGTACGTACATACATACATACATACATAAATGCACATACATACAAACAAAGACAAACTCGGGGCAACGGCCCGGCCGCTCGGGGGTCGAGCTCCGCCTTCAGCCCAGGGCGTGGTTCTGGAGACGCGGGCTCAGAGTCCCAGGGTCAGGCGCTCTGGATGGAACCTGCTTCTCCGTCTCTCCGTCTCCGTCTCTGATAAATAATAAATAAATAAATACATACATACATACATACATACATACATACATACATGAAAGATAAATAAATAGATAAACGAATGAATAAATGAATAAATGAATAAATGAATGAAGAAATAAAAGAACAAAGAAGTACGTACATAAATACATACATAAATACGTAAGCAAATAAGGAAATAAGTAAAGACAGACATACATACATACATACATACATACATACATACAAACAAACCTTCCCAAAAAAAAAAAAAAAAAGGGAGAAAAAAGAAAAAGGCAAACTGGCGGCGACGCATGGGGGCTCGGCGCTCGAGCGCCTTTCTCCCCGTGCCGAAGTGTCTGCCTGTCTTTGCGTCTG